>NW_024420192.1:117461-147517 GCF_014898765.1 Herpailurus yagouaroundi | reverse complement strand
ACTAGCCCTTTGTCCGATATGTCATTTGCAAATATCTTTTCCCATTCTGTTGGTTGCCTTTTAGTTTTGTTGGTTGTGTCCTTTGCTGTGCAAATGCTTTTTATCTTCATGAGGTCCCAATAGTTCATTTTTGCTTTTAATTCCCTTGCCTTTGGGGATGTGTCAAGTAAGAAATTGCTGCGGCTGAGGTCATTTCCTGCTTTCTCCTTTAGTGTTTTGATGGTTTCCTGTCTCACATTCAGGTTCTTTATCCATTTTGAGTTTATTTTTGTGACTGGTGTAAGAAAGTGGTCTACTTTCATTGTTCTACATGTTGCTGTCCAGTTCTCCCTGCACCATTTATTAAAGAGACTATCTTTTTTCCATTGGATATTCTTTCCTGCTTTGTCAAAGATTAGTTGGCTATATGTTTGTGGGTCTAGTTCTGGGGTTTCTATCCTCTTCCATTGGTCTATGTGTCTGTTTTTGTACCAATACCATGCTGTCATGATGATTACAGATTTGTAGTAGAGGCTAAAGTTTGGGATCGTGAGGCCTCCTGCTTTGGTCTTCTTCTTCAAAATTACTTTGGCTATTCAGGGCCTTTTGTGGTTCCATATGAATTTTAGGATTGCTTTTTCTAGCTTCAAGAAGAATGCTGGTGCAATTTTGATTGGGATTGCATTGAATGTGTAGATAGCTTTGGGTAGTATTGACATTTTGACAATATTTATTCTTCCAATCCATGAGCATGGAATGTTTTTCCATTTCTTTATATCTTCTTCAATTACCTTCATAAGCTTTCTATAGTTTTCAGCATACAGATCTTTTACATCTTTGGTTAGATTTATTCCTAGGTATTTTATGCTTCTTGGTGCAATTGTGAATGGGATCGGTTTTTTATTTGTCTTTCTGTTGCTTCATTGTTAGTGTATAAGAATGCAACTGATTTCTGTACATTGATTTTGTATCCTGCGACTTTGCTGAATTCATGTATCAGTTCTAGCAGACTTTTGGTGGAGTCTATCAGTTTTTCCACGTATAGTATCATGTCATCTGCAAAAAGTGAAAGCTTGCTTTCATCTTTGCCAATTTTGATGCCTTTGATTTCCTTTTGTTGTCTGATTGCTGATGCTAAAACTTCCAACACTATGTGAAACAACAGCGGTGAGAGTGGGCATCCCTGTCGTGTTCCTGATCTCAGGGGGAAAGCTCTCAGTTTTTCCCCATTGAGGATGACATTAGGTGTGGGCTTTTCATAAATGGCTTTTATGATGTTTAAGTATCTTCCTTCTATCCAGACTTTCTCAAGGGTTTTTATTAAGAAAGGATGCTGAATTTTGTCAAATGCTTTTTCTGCATCGATTGACAGGATCATATGGTTCTTATCTTTTGTTTTATTAATGTGATGTATCACGTTGATTGATTTGCGAATGTTGAACCAGCCCTGCATCCCAGGAATGAATCCCACTTGATCATGGTGAATAATTCTTTTTATAAGCTGTTGAATTCGATTTGCTAGTATCTTATTGAGAATTTTTGCATCCATATTCATCAGGGTTATTGGCCTCTAGTTCTCTTTTTTTTTTTTTTAATTTTTTTTTCCAACGTTTTTATTTATTTTTGGGACAGAGAGAGACAGAGCATGAACGGGGGAGGGGCAGAGAGAGAGGGAGACACAGAATCGGAAACAGGCTCCAGGCTCCGAGCCATCAGCCCAGAGCCTGACGCGGGGCTCGAACTCCCGGACCGCGAGATCGTGACCTGGCTGAAGTCGGACGCTTAACCGACTGCGCCACCCAGGCGCCCCTCTAGTTCTCTTTTTTTACTGGGTCTCTGTCTGGTTTAGGAATCAAAGTAATGCTGGCTTCAAAGAATGAGTCTAGAAGTTTTCCTTCCCTTTCTATGTTTTGGAATAGCTTGAGAAGGATAGGTATTATCTCTGCTTAAACGTCTGGTAGAACTCCCCTGGGAAGCCATCTGGTCCTGGACTCTTATTTGTTGGGAGATTTTTGATGACTGATTAAATTTCTTCACTGGTTATGGGTCTATTCAAGCTTTCTATTTCTTCCTGATTGAGTTTTGGAAATGTGTGGGTGTTTAGGAATTTGTCCATTTCTTCCAGGTTGTCCAGTTTGTTGGCATATAATTTTTCATAGTATTCCCTGATAATTGTTTGTAACTCTGAGGGATTGGTTGTAATAATTCCATTTTCATTCATGATTTTATCTATTTGGGTCATCTCCCTTTTCTTTTTGAGAAGCCTGGCTTGAGGTTTGTCAATTTTGTTTATTTTTTCAAAAAACCAACTCTTGGTTTCGTTGATCTGCTCTACAGTTTTTTTAGATTCTATATTGTTTATTTCTGGTCTGATCTTTATTATATCCCTTCTTCTGCTGGATTTAGGCTGCCTTTGCTGTTTTGCTTCTATTTCCTTTAGGTGTGCTGTTAGATTTTGTATTTGGGATTTTTCTTGTTTCTCGAGGTAGCCTGGATTGCAATGTATTTTCCTCTCAGGACTGCCTTCGCTGCATCCCAAAGCGTTTGGATTGTTGTATTTTCATTTTCGTTTCTTTCCATATATTTTTTAATTTCTTCTCTAATTGCCTGGTTAACCCATTCATTCTTTAGGATGGTGTTATTTAACCTCCATGCTTTTGGAGGTTTTGCAGACTTTTTCCTGTGGTTGATTTCAAGCTTCATAACATGTGGTCTGAAAGTGCACATGGTATGATTTCAATTCTTGTAAACTTATGAAGGGCTGTTTTGTGACCCATTATGTGATCTATCTTGGAGAATGTTCCATGTGCACTCGAGAAGAAAGTATATTCTGTTGCTTTGGGATACAGAGTTCTAAATATATCTGTCAAGTCCATCTGATCCAATGTCTCATTCAGGGCCCTTGTTTCTTTATTGACCATGTGTCTAGATGATATCCATTGTTGTAAGTGGCGTATTAAAGTCCCCTGCAATTACCAGATTCTTGTGAATAAGGTTGCTTATGTTTGTGAGTAATTGTTTTTTGATATTTGGGGGCTCCCATATTCGGCACATAGACATTTATAATTGTTAGTTCTTCTTGATGGATAGACCCTGTAATGATTATATAATGCCCTTCTTCATCTCTTGTTACAGCCTTTAATTTAAAGTCTAGTTTGTCTGATATAATTATGGCTACTCCAGTTTTCTTTTGACTTCCAGTAGCATGGTAAATAGTTCTCCATCTCCTCACTTTCAATCTGAAAGTGTTCTGAGGTCTAAAATGAGTCTCTTGTAGACAGCAAATAGATGGGTGTTTTTTTTTTTTATCCATTCTGATACCCTATGTCTTTTGGTTGGTGCATTTAGTCCATTTACATTCAGTGTTATTATAGAAAGATATGGGTTTAGAGTCCTTGTGATGTCTGTAGGTTTCATGCTTGTAGTGTGTCTCTGGTACTTTGTGGTCCTTGCAACATTTCACTCACAGAATCCCCCTTAGGATCTCTTGTAGGGCTGGTTTAGTGGTGATGAATTCCTTCAGTTTTTGTTTGGGGAAACTTACCTCTCCTTCTATTCTGAATGACAGTCTTGCTGGATAAAGGATTCTTGGGTGCATATTTTTTCTGTTCCTCACATTGAAGATTTCTTGCCATTCCTTTCTGGCCTGCCAAGTTTCAGTAGATAGGTCTGCTACTATTCTTATGGGTCTCCCTGTGTAAGTTGGAGCCTGTTTATCTCTAGCTGCTTTCAGAATTTTCTCTTTATCCTTGTATTTTGCCAGTTTCAGTATGATATTTTGTACAGAAGATCGATTCAACTTATGTCTGAAGGGAGTTCTCTGTGCCTCTTGGATTTCAATGCCTTTTTCCTTCCCGAGATCTGGGAAGTTCTCAGCTATGATTTTTTCAAGTACACCTTCAGCCCCTTTCTCTCCCTCTCTTCTTCTTCTGGAATTCCTATGATACAGATACTGTTCCGTTTGATTGCATCACTTAGTTCTTTAATTCTCCCCTCATACTCCTGGATTTTTTTATCTCTCTGTTTCTCAGCTTCCTCTTTTTCCATAATTTTATCTTCTAATTCACCTATTCTCTCCTCTGCCTCTTCAATCCGTGCTATGGCCGCCTCCATTTTATTTTGCACCTCATTTACAGCTTTTTTTTTAGCTCCTCATGAGTATTTCTTAGTCCCGTGATCTCTGTAGCAATAGATTCTCTGCTGTCCTCAATGTTTTTTTTCAAGCCCAGCGATTAATTGTATGACTATTATTCTAAATTCTTGTTCCATTATATTGCTTCAATCGGTTTTGATCAATTCGTTAGCTGTCGCTACGTCCTGGAGTTTCTTTTGGGGAAATTCTTCCATTTTGTCATTTTGGGTAGTCCCTGCAGTAGTTCCAAACTGTAGGGCACTTCCCCTCTGCTGGCCGGAGTAACTTGTGTTGGTGGACGGGGCCACAGTCAGACCCGATGTCTTCCTCCAACCCACTGCTGGGGCCACAGTCAGTGTGGTGTGTACCTTATCTTCCCCTCTCCCAGGGGTAGGACTCACTGTGGAGTGGTGTGGCCCCTGTCTGGGCTGCTTGCACACTGCCGGGCTTGTGGTGGTGCTTTGATGAGATCTGTCCAAGGGCATATTAGCAGGGGTGGATCTGCAAGGTGCACAGGGGCAGGAGGGGCAGGCTTAGCTTGCTTTCCCGATGGTGGTCCCTTGGGAGAGGGGCCCTGTAGCACCAGGAAGGAGGCAGGCCTGTTGGAGGGATGAATCCACCCAAGCACAGCGTTGGGCATTTGCAGGGTGCAAGAAAGTTCAGTGGTGGGAACAGTTACCCTTTGGAATTTTGGCTGGGGGATGGGAGAGGGAAATGGTGCTTGCCAGTGTCTTTGTTCCCCCGCTGAGCTGAGCTCTGTCTTCTGGGGCTCAACAACTCTCCATCCCAGTGTCCTCTCACGGCCCCTCCCCCCCCCTCCAAGAGCAGAGTAACATTCCAGATGGTAAGTCCCGCTGGCTGTCAGAACTCACAGAGTCTGGCCCCTCTGCTTTTGCAAGCCAGACTTTGGGGGCTCTATCTTGCCTGGCGGACTGCCCCCTCTACTGCCCCAGCTCCCTCCCACCATTCTGTGTAGCATGCAACGCCTCTCGCCCTTCCTACCCTCTTCTATGGACCTCTTGTCTGCACTTGACTCTGGAGTGGCCGTTCTGCTAGTCTTCTGGTGTTTTTCTGTGTTATTTAGGCAGATGTGGGTGGAATCTAAGTGATCATCAGGACAAGGTGATCCCAGCGTCCTCCTACACTGCCATCTTCTCCAAGATAAGTGTACTCTTAATCCCCTTTATCTATTTTACCCATCCTTCCCAATTTTTTAAACCTATTATTGAAGTATTATTAACATACAACGTCATGAGTTTCCAGTCTATAACATATTGATTTGACAATTCTATATATTACTCATCATTATAAATGTAGTCACCATCTCTCATCATACAACGTTATTACAATATTATTGACAATATTCCCTATGCTATCCTTTTCAGTTCCATGACTTACTTATTATAGCTGGAAGTTTGTAACCCTTAATCCCCTTCATCTATTTTGCCTATCACCCAACCACTTCCCCTCTGGCAACCACCAATTTATTCTCTGTATTTAAGGCTTTGTTTGTTTGTTTGTTGATTTGTTTTTTAGATTCCTTCCACATAAGTGAAACCATACGGTGAAGTATTTTCTTTCCCTATCTGACTTATTTCACCTGGCATAATGCATTCTGGGTCCATGTTATTGCAAATGGCAAGATTTCATTATTGTTTATGGCTTAGTAATACTCCATATATTGCTACATGTAATAAATATATATGTAATATATATTATATATGAATCCCTATTTGGTGTGTATGTATGTATGTATGTATGTGTTTGTGTGTGTGTGTGTGTGTGTGTGTGTGTGTGTATTCCAAATCTTTTTTATCCATTCATCTTTTGATGGTTACTTGGGCTGCTTCCATATCTCATTTATTATATGTAATGCATCAGTGAACATGTGAATATATCTCTTTAGATTGGTGTTTTTGTTTTCTTTGGAAAAATACCCAGAATTGGAATTTCTCAATCATATGATATTTCTATTTTTAATTTTCTGGGAATCTCTTTACTGGTTTCCACAGTGGTTGCACAAATTCACATTCCCACCAACAGTGCATGAAGGTTCCCCTTTCTCCACGTCCTCGCCAACTTATCATTTGTCATTTTGATTATAGCCATTCTAAAAGGTGTGAAGTCATTCTGGTTTTGATTTGCATTTCCCTGGTGATTAGTGATGTTGAGCATCTTTTAATATGTCTGTTGGTCATCTGTATGTCTTTTTTAAAAAAATGTCTATCAGGGCCTTTGCACATTCTTTAAATTTATTTTTAATTTAATCCAAGTTAGTTAACATACAGTGTAATAATGATTTCAGGAATAGAATTTAGTGATTCATCACTTACATGTAGCTCCCAGTACTCATCGCAACAAGTGTCCTCCCTAGTACCCATAACCCATTTAGTCCATCCCCCACCTACCTCACCTCCAGCAACCCTCAGTTTGTTCTCTGTATTTAAGATTCTCTTATAGTTTGCCTCCCTCTCTGTTTTTATATTATTTTTGTTTCCCTTCCCTTATGTTCATCTGTTTTGTTTCTTAAATTCTACATATGAGTGAAATCATATGATATTTGTCTTTCTCTGACTGACTTATTTTGCTTAGCATAATACACTTTAGTTCCATCCACATTGTTGCAAATGGCAAGATTTCATTCTTTTTGATCGTCAAGTAATATTTCTATATATATATACACCACATCTTCTTTATCCATTCATTAGTCAATGGACATTTGGGCTCTTTCCATACTTTGGCTATTGTCAATAGTGCTGCTGTAAACATTGGGGTGCATGTGCCCCTTTGAATCAGCATTTTTGTATGCTTTGAATAAAATCCTAGTGGTGAAATTGCTGTGTCATAGGGTAGTTCTATTTTTAAGTTTTTGAGGACCCTCCATACTGTTTTCCAGAGTGGTTGCACCAGTTTGCATTCCCACCAGCACTGCAAAAGTGTTCCTCTTTCTCAGTATCCTCACCAACATCTGTTGTTGCCTGAGCTGCTACTTTTAGCCATTCTGATAGGTGTGAGGTGAGAATTTTTTCATGTGTCTGTTAACCATCTGGATGTATTCTTTGGAAAAGACTTTGCACATTTTTAAATCAAATTGGCTGTGGTTTTTTTTTTTTTTTTTTTTGATGTTGAGTAGTATAAGTTTTATATACATTTTGGATATTAACCCCTTATAGGATATATAATTTGCAAGTATCATCTCCCTTTTTGTTTTGTGGATAATTTTGCTTGCTGTGTGAAGGCTTTTTGTTTTGGTGTAGTCCCAATAGTTTAATTTTACTTTTGTTTCCCTTGCCTGCAGAGACAAATCCATTAATATGTTGCTAAGGCTGATGTCCAAGATATTACTGCCTATGTTTGAGATTACTGCCTATGTTTTCTTTTGGGAGTTTTACACTTTAGGTCTCACACTTAGGGCTTTAATCCATTTTAAGTTTATTTTTGTATATGGTGTAGGAAAGTGGTTTGGTTTCATTTTTTTGCAGGTAGCTGTCCAGTTTTCCTGACACCATTTGTTGAAGAGACTGTCTTTTCCTTATTGTATATTCATGCTTCCTCTGTCATATATTAATTGACCATATAGGTGTGAGTTTATTTCTGGGCTCTCTATTCTATTCCTTTGGTCTATATGTACATTTTTGTACCAGTACCATACTATTTTGAGTACTATAGATTTGTAGTGTATCTTAAAATTTTCTTCCCCCTTTTCTCTCTGTTCTTATGGGATGCCTATAATGCGAATGTTATTTCACTTGATGGAGTCACTGCATTCCCTAAGACTATTCCCTAAGACAATTTGCATATTTCCCCCCTCATTTGCTCTGTTTGTTACTCTCCATTACTCTGTGTTCCAGGCCATTAATTTGTTCCTCTGCTTCATGTAGCTTGCTATTTATTCTATAAAGTGCATTTTTAATTTCGTTTATTGTGTTCTTCATCTCTGAATGGTTCTTTGTTTTTTATCTCTTTGTCAAGGGTCTCCACTCTTTTCTCAAGTCTAGTGAGTGTCTTTATGATCTTTATATTAAATTCCTTATCAGGCATATTAGTCACATTCGTTTTGCTTAGGTCTCTTGCTGTGGTTTGATCCTATCCTGTCAATTGGGACACATTTCTCTGTCTCTTCATTTTGTCTAACTCTCCGTGTCTGTTTCTCTGTGTTAGGAAAATCAGATACGTCTATGGCTTTTGAAGGTAATGGCCTTATGAAGAAGATGTCTTGTAGTGCCCTGCAGTACAGTGTCTCCTGTTCTCCAGGACCTAGGCCCTCATGGAGTGTCTCCTATGTGTGTGTGTGTGTGTGTGTGTGTGTGTGTGTGCCCTGCTGTTGAGTCATGGCCTCTTTATCCTCCCGTTCTATTGTCTGCAGAGGCTGTCTTTGCTTGTTTTGGCCAGTGTTTGCTCTGCAGATTGGTTGGTCACATTTTAACAAGGTGTGTGCTGGTCTGCTTGTACAAATGAGACCATCCCCACCCTCTCCTGCCAGTAGAGCTTCTTCAACAAAACATATGGGTTGGAGATGAAATGCTGATGGTGTTTGTATGAGTCTTCTGGAGGAGGGGGCTCACAGCACTGAGTTTGAGGCAAACATGACTGGGAAGCACAGGGGTGGGGTGAAGCTCAATATAAGCATGTTATATAGTGAGTGTTGGCATTGTGCTGGTGCCCACATATGGTCTTGTGTTCATGCTGGGAGCTGGGGAGGGAAATGTTGCCTACCAGATCCCCTGTTCCTGGAGGCATCTCCCTGTGATCCCTGCCTCTCTAGGCCACGGTCTCAGATGAGTTAATCACTCTCCTTCCTGTATGCCCCCCCATGTTTTCAAACTGTTCATTCTATACACTATCTGCATGATCTGTTTGTTGTGTTGTCTCTTTAAGGGTGTGAATTCCCCTTCCTATCACTTTCTGGGATCTCCCAGAGCTCTGCCTACTGATTTTTAAAGTCCCAATCTTTAAGTCCCACAGGTTATAAGAAGTCATGAGATTCAACCCATCTTGCTTCAAAAGCTAAGGATTAATTTCCTCATGCAGCCTCCCTGGTGTGAAGCTCTGCTTTTCACCCTTCTCCATGCCACTGGCTCCCTCCCCACTATGGACAGTCATAGTCCATTTAGCTCTGAAACCACCTCTTTGCCCTTTCTACCTTCTTCAATGTGGCATCTTCTCTACCTTTAGTTGTGGAGTTCTGCTAGTCTTCAGGCAAATTTCTGGAGGTATTTGATTGTTATCTAGTTGTGTTTGTGGGACTAGGTGAGACCAGGGTCTTCCTACTCCACCACCATTTTACCCCTTCTCCTCACGGTAATTTTATAAGTTGTACACTATTATATGGTTATTTTAAAGCAAGGAAATGGAGGCGCAGAGATATAGTTTGGAGTTTGTTCTGCCAGTTTTTGGATCATTTTCTGGATTATTCATGCTGATATGAGTATTATCTAGTTGTATCCATGGGATGAGGTGAGGTTAGGGTCTTCCTATTCTATCATCTTCCTATCTCCTCACCCTAGTTCTAATAGTTTTTTGATGGAGTTGTCAGGGTTTTCTATATATAAGATCATATCATCAGAAAACAGAAAAATTTTCCCCTTCCTTTCTGACTTGGATGTCTTTTTTCCCCCTGACTAATAATTCTATATAGGATTTCCAACACTATGTTGAAAAAAGTGGCAAAAGCAGGCACTTTTGTCTTGTTCTTGATCTAAAGAAAAGGCTCTGAGCATATCACTGTTGATTACAATGTTAGCTGTGGGTTTGTAGATTATGGCCTTTATTATATTGAGCTACTTTTCTTCTGTAAGTAATTTGTTGACAATATTTTTTTTATTATTAATGGATTTTGAATTTTGGAAAATTCTATTTCTGCATCTGTTAAGAAGGTCATAAACTTTTAATCCTTCATACTGTTGATGTGGTATCACAATTATTAATATTGCAGTTGATCCATCTGTACATTTAAGGGATAAACATAAGTTGGTTGTGTTGGGAAATCCTCTTAATCTGCTGGTAATTTTTGATTGCTAGTTTTTTGGGTTTTTTTTTTTGGTTTTTTTTTTTTTTTTTGAGGATTACTGCATCTATGTTCATTCAGGGACGTTGTCCTACAATTTTCTTGTAGTGTCCATGCCTGGCTTTGGTATCACCATAAGAATGGGTTTAGAAGGGTTCCCTCCACTTCAATTTTTGAAAGAGTTTGAGGAGTTTTGTGTTAATTCCTTTAAAAATTGGTAGAATTGACCAGTGAAGTCATCTGGTCCTGGGCTTTATGTTGTTGGGAGGCTTGTGTTAATTGCTTCAATCTCCCTATTCATGATTTGTCTCTTTAGATCTTGTTTTTTTTTTTTTATCCGCTCAGACACCCTATATGTTTTAATTGCAGCATTTAGTACACTTATATTCAGAGAGATTATTGATAGATATGAATTTAGTGCCATTGTATTACCCATAAAGTCAGTGTTTCTGGAGATTTTCTCTGTTCTAGTCTTTGTTGCTTTTGGTCTTTCTTTACCACTCAAAGAATTTACTTTAATATTTCTTGTGGGGCTGATTTAGTCGTCATGAATTCTTTTAATTTTTGTCTGGGAAACTCTTTATTTCTCCTATTCTGAATGACATCCTTGCTGGATAAAGTATTTTGACTGCATATTTTTCCCATTCAGCACATTGAATATATAATGCCACTCTCTTCTGGCCTGCCAAGTTTCTGTGGAGAGATCTACTGAGAACCCGATTTTTCTTCCCTTGTAGATTAAGGGCTTCCCACCACCCCCTGCTGCTTTCAGGATACTTTCCTTATCTGTGTATATTGTAAATTTTACTGTGATATGTTTTGGTGTTGGCCGGCTCTTGTTGGTTTTGATGGGAGTTCTCTATGCTTCCTAAATTTGGATGTCTATTTCTTTCCCCAGGTTATTGAAATTTTCAACTATAATGTGCTCAAATAAACCTCCTTTCCCCATTCTTCTTCTGGGACTCCTATGATATGAATGTTATTACACTTTATGGGGTCGCTGAGTTCCCTAACTCTACATTTGTGATCCAATACTTTTCTTTTCCATTTCTTTTCAGGTTCATTATTTTCAGTAATTTTATCTTCTATATCACTGATTTGTTCCTCTCCTTCTTCAATCTTTGTTGTCAATACCACGGGTCAGTTTTGCATCTTGGTTATATCATTTTTTTTTTTTACTTTGGAATGATTAGTTTAATTCTTTTTATGTCTGCAGAAAAGGACTTCCTAGTATCTTCTATGCTTTCTTCAAACCTAGTTAGTGTCCTTATGATTGTTGTTTTAAATTCTGGTTTAGGCATATTACTTATACCTCTTTTGATTAGATCCCTGGCTATGACTTCTTGTTCATTCTTTTGGAATGAATTCCTCTGTCTTGGCATTTTGCCTAGATCTCTGTCTTTCATGTGTTAGGAAAGCCTGTTATGTTTCCTGCTCCTGAGAGTAATGGTTATATTAAAAGAAGTCTTGTACTGTCCAAGGCCTGATGCTTCAGGTAGCATATTGGTGTATGCTGTGTGCATTCTGCTATTGTGTTTTGGCTGCTCTTTCCCTCAGATCAATCCTCTGCTGTGATTCTCCTTGCCTGCAATGGGGAGTGTTTGGACCTTGTCCAGTGTGTGGTGAGTTTTAACTATGTATGTTTTGGTCAGCTTGTTAGAAAAGGCTAGATCCTATTTCCCTTAGAGCTGAAGCTTTGCAGCACTCTATGATCAGTAGAGTTGATGTATGCAGGGGCATTTGTGCTGGTCCTCTTGGGGAGGGCCCTGCTGCACTGGTGCTCAGGTCAACTTGCCCCGGTGTAAGAATCTCCAGCCTCCACTGTGGGTGCTGTGTACCTCACTGAAATCTGGACTTGCTGATGGGCAGGGGGAAATCATGTCAGCCTGCTCTCTTTTCCCTGGAGAGTTGAGTTTGCACCTTCCACTGTTCAGGAAGCCCTCACAAAAGAGTGAACATTCTCCCCTCTTGTGTCCCAGGCTTCTGTCAGAACCCTGCTTTCACCCTATCTTTGTCCAAGCTGTCTGCCTGGCTGGCAGCATAGTGGTCTTGTGTTTTATCTCTAGTGCATGGCTGGGTTTCAAAACTCCAAATTTTAGAGTTGTGTCTGGTACTGTGTCTGGTACTGGTTTCTCCCAGAAAAGCAGTCACACGACCATGCAGGGGCTCAGAGTTTATGGTAAAGTGCAGCCAAAAGCTCACTTCCAGGTTAGCTGCCTTCAGCAGGTGCCTCTGCTGCTATGGTAATTAATTGTGCAGCTCAATGGCACCCTCTGTCTCTTTTGTCCCCTGTTGAGGCAGTGCCACCTCTCCCAAACATGTTCCAAGAATGGGAACTGTCTTTCCCAGTGAAACCCAGGTGATCCTCAGACCATGTTGTCCACTCTCAGGTCTCTGCCCTCCTTCCCCATAGGACCACTGTTAAGCCCACCAGGCTTGACCCTGGTGATGGCACGGACTTCTAAAACTTTAGACTTTGAGCTCTACTGCTTGTAAAAATTGTGATAATCAGTCCCTCCCTTTTCCGAGTCAATGATTTTGGGAAAGTGTTTTTCTTGTGCAATCCCCTGTGCACAGCACTCTCTCTCTCCATCTGTGATCAGGGCTCCCTACCCTCCACAGCACCCGCAGTTCTTTTCTCCCCCAATTCAACTCTCCACAATTCCTATCTTCCATTATGTGGCCATTTTTCTCCCTCTAGATGTGCAGTCTAATCTGTCCTCAGATCAATTTCTTTGACATTCAGAATGATTTGATATTTATCTAGCTTGTGTTCAAGGGACGAGGCAAGCATAGGTCCCCCTATTATTCTGCCATCTTAACTCTTCTCTTGGAGTCAATTTTATTGACATTCTTCAGAGTGAGCTCTTTGTTTTATTTGCTTTGCTGTTTCAGTTTCATTGATTTCTGTTATTATTATTTAATTTTTTCTGTATGCTTTAGGCTTACATTGCTCTTCTTTTTCTTGATTCTTGAAGTAGAAGCTTAGATTATTGATTGCTATTTTTCTCTCATATATCCATTTAGTGCTATAAATTTCCCCCTCATCAGTGCTTTAACTTTGTGTCATGAATTTTAATATGGAATATTTTCTTTTCTACGTAGTTCATTATATTTTTAGTTCTCTAGAGACTTCCTGTTTGAACCATTGATTATTTAGAAGTGTATTTTTCAGTTTCCAAGTATTTGGAGTTTTTTTTCTGTTAAGTTTTTGGTATTAATTTCTAGTTTTCTTCCATTTTAGTTAGAGAACACACTCTGTAGGATTTCTTTAAATTTGTTGAGGTTTCAGGGGCGCCTGGGTGGCTCAGTTGGTTAAGCGGCCGACTTCGGCTCAGGTCATGATCTCGCGGTCCGTGAGTTCGAGCCCTGCGTCGGGCTCTGTGCTGACAGCTCAGAGCCTGGAGCCTGTTTCGGATTCTGTGTCTCCCTCTCTCTGACCCTCCCCTGTTCATGCTCTGTCTCTCCCTGTCTCAAAAATAAATAAAATGTTAAAAAAAATTTTAAAAATAAATAAATTTGTTGAGGTTTGATTTATGACCCTGGATATAGCCTGTTTAGGTAAATTATGTATGAAGTTGAGAAGAATATTCATTTTGCTATTTATTGTAGTGTTCTGGAAACTTTGATTAGATATTGTTGTTGAATTCTATACCCTTGTTGATTTTCTTCCTAGTTATTCTATCAGTTTTTGAAAGAGAGCTATTGAAATCTCCAACTGTTGGTTTGTAGACTGGTCCCTATACCTAGAGGGCAAGGAGAGATCAAAGAAAGAGGCAGACCACTCCAGGTCAGTAGGTGACATTTTTGATAATAAGGGAACTTACATATAAGTCTTGTCTTGGGTGGCCACAAATGAGTAGATCGCTGCATCCACCTGCTAGAATCTTAGTTTATATAGAGGCCTTAACAGGGTTTGGCATATATGCTGTCCAGATGGTCTCAATAACACATTGCTCTCTCAAGGCTATGTCCTTGATAATGACCCCTACCATGGGAACCGTGAGCCAAATGTACATTCCAACATTAAGAATGCGTTATAAGATGTGATGTGGAAGACAATGAGGACTGCCTCAGGCTCTTGTAGGCAAACCCAATGTCTTTTCCACATATACATCCCCACAAGGGATTATTCATGATTACTCACTCCTCAACTTCCCTTATCCAAGAAATTGGTTTAATTCTTTTAGATCAGTCCAATTGTCAGTCAGGGTTAGGGGCCAAGGTTCATGAGCAATCACCGGCCAAACTGCTCTGAGTTCAGCCCCACTGGTTGCTGTGGTCTTTTCCTGTCTCCATTCAGATGGTGTCAGTATTGGGGCTGAATAGTGATTGCAGTCCATGTGGATAGATGCCCTGACTAGATCTATCTGTATACCAGGCATCAGCAGGAATTTCCCCCACTCCCCTCTACAGGATTCCCACCGCAGGAATATGTGAGGGCACTTGGAAAACTTATATACTCCACAGGGCCTAGTAGCTCCTGAATTTCTAGAGACAGTGTGCTGGTGAACATGGTGCTTCTTTGCTGTCAATAGGCATGCTACTTAGTCAAAGTGGGAGTTTGAGCCATGGCAGAGGTGGGTTGATGGCACATATTCTCAACCCACTCCATGATAGGAAGTGAGTTCTTACTATGACAAACTCTTCCTTCATGAGAGGCTCTACCTGAAGAAGTTCTAAGTACGCTGTGGAAAAGCTGTTTGCTCTATGGGGGTATATTGAATTTCTGCCCCCTTTCAGAGATGTGACCAAAATCCTAGAGGCATTGTTTTCTGTTGTCTCTGCCACAGTTCCCAACTCATACCTTCTGGAGTCATGGATACATCTAACTCAAATGACAGCCCTCCTTGGGAGATGCCCAGAGCTTTAATCAGCTTCACTAGTATTTTTGTGTTCTCAAAATACAAAATTTTTGCTCTGATCCCCAGACCTACATGTGACCTTTCTTCACCAGTTGTAAAAGAGATGGAGGCATTGTACCAGGTGGGGAATAAAAGTCCTTCCCAGCCTCAAAATTCCGACAAAAGCTATACCTCTTTCACATTCTCAAGGGATGTATAGACTTGCATCTTGTCAATTACAGCTTGATGACAATGCATATCTTAGCCAACCATACTCCTCCCCAAAACTTTATGAAGGTGCATAAGGCTTGCATTTTCTGTAGGTTTATTGTCCATTCTCTCCTTTGCAGATGTTCCAGCAAAGTTTGCAGAGTGTCCTGCAGCAGAGTCAAGTCCTCACATATTAACATTATATCATCAATGTAATGGGTCCATTTTACTGATGTAGGGAAGGAGAATGGGGACAAATCTTGAGCTACCATCACATAACACACTGTGAGGATATACTATAGCCTTGGGGAAGCAGTTGAAAGATTTATGGTTGCTCCTTTTACATGAAGGCAAATTGATCTTGTAGCCAAGGTATACTGAAAAAAAAAAAACCCTCTCCAAGTCCAGGACAACATGGTATACTCCTAGGACCATGGCCAAATTATCTAAGATGTAGTTAGAGAACATACTCTGGAGGATGCAGTGTTGGGCATAGCCACATGGATGTGGGGCACTCCCTTGTTCAGTTCTTAGTAGTCCATGGTTATCTGCCATGAGTCATTTACCTTTTTTTAACTGGCCATACCAGGCCGTTGAAAGCACCATGGACATGTATTAGAGTATACTTGGCTCAAATGTCACCTTTTGTTTATTTCTGGGGGACCAGTGAATGGTGAACTTAACATGAGGTCTCCCATCACCTTCAATGGTCCTCACCTGGAGGCAGTCTTGACCTGTATCCTTTATGTGGGGCATGTGAGGCACTCACCTAGAATAGGACTGTATCCCTGAGGCCTCTCCTAGAGAAGGTAGGGCATCAGGGATGGTAAGGGCAGGTGGAACAGGTCTAAACTGTTGTTCAGGTTTTAAGGCTTTCCAGAGACTAACCAACACAGTGTTGGGTTGCTGGTCTATCTTTTCTTTTCTTTTTTTTTATTATTATGAAATTTATTGTCAAATTGGTTTCCATACAACACCTGGTGCTCATCCCAACAGGTGCTGGTCTATCTTTTCAGGTGGGGTTCTAGTAGCAAGGTAAATCACATTTACTTCTGTGTTACTTTTAATGGATACTTTACAGCTGATTGGAATAACCTTTTCACTTGCCAAGATCCTTTTCTGTTTCAGGTCTTTCCCACAGCCCATATTCATTCCTGGAATTTGTCAGTTTCCCTCATAACAGTAGTTGATTACCCAATATCATAAATTTCTTGCATCATGGCTGCGCTAAGCATGGATATCAGCATCCTATACCAGGTGTTAGGATTAAACTGGAATATCTTGCCTTTCATTTCTTTTTGTTGTTGTTGTTGTTGTTGTTGTTTGTTCTGTTGTGTTTTGGCTTTTAATTTCTGCAGTGAATGTGGCCCAATTAGGGCCTTCAAAGATGAGGGCTTAGATTGCTTGTTTCATTTTCAACTCCCTAAAAATTTGTTCTAACTCATCTATAGATTGTACTCATGGAGATTCCCCTTTATTGGGCCAAGATTCCCTGCAGGCTAGAATAATCCAATCTATAAGGAAGTAAGTACCTTGAACTCCCTAAACACCATGCTAGTGGTATGCAGGATATGTGGTGATGTTGGTCATTTTCTCTGTTTCCTGCCCTGTCAGAGAAATGCCTTTGCATTTCTGATTCCCTGACCTCTGGATCCAATAGCTGCACTAACCATGCCTGGATACTTTCCCTGGCCTTTCGTTGGAGTATGGTAACTATATCAATAAGCTCAGTAGGAGTATATTCTCTCATCATGAACATTTCCTAAATTGGGAGCTGCACTGCTAGTTGGGGTTGTTGCTTTGATTTTTCTTTCCTTTGTATTGGGGCTTGAACAGCAGGGTAATTTTGTGTATTTCATTCTCAATCCCCACAATGTCCTTCTGTCTCCCTCCCTTTCCCAGAGATTCCACCTCTTAGTATCCCTTATCAGGTTTGTGCCCTTCTAGGTTTTCAAAATGGCACACCAAGATCTCTAACTTATTGTTCTTCTTTCCCACCTTGTCGGCCAGCCCTGAAGCTAGAAGAGCAGTGGATAAACACATATCCTTCTCTAGCCTCAACTCTTTTTCCAACTTTCCAACTCAAGTTTCTGCCTCTAGTTGGGCATCGGTGGCCAACTGAACTGCCCACAGTAGAGGCCAACACACTGTGGCAGCCATTTGCTTTCCTGTTTGGCCACAGTGTGCTATATGCAGTCCTCAAACAAGCACATCAAATCTGCTGATGTTTTCAAGGAATCTCTGGACTACAAGCATCTAACATATGTGCCATCCTTTCCCACACAGAGGTTGATGGCCAATTCAGGATTTCCCTCAATGATAGCCCTTCCCAAGATTCATTTTTCTGATCTCCTGCCTGGCTTGCCAATTGTGGGTTTGCAAACTGGTACCTGCATATGGAAGGCAAAGAAAGACTGAAGAAAGAGGCAGACTACTCCAGGCTTTGGTGGCAGTTTCAATAAACAAAGGAACTTACATACAAGGCTTGTCTTGAGTGACTGCAAGATTAAAGATCTCTGCACCCCCCTGCCAGAATCTTAAAAGTTTATATAGAGGTCTTAGCTGTGTTCAGTTCCACATACCATTGATGGTCTCAACAACACATTCTCTCTCAATACTATGTGCTTGAAAATGGCTCCCACTGCGAAAATGGTGGGCAGAATATATATTCCAAGGACAGGGGAGGGGGTCTGGAGCCTCCAATTGAGTAGGTCCAGCTTCCATGTCAACTGGCAGTCATGTTCTCTAGATTGCTTCCTCCAGCACCAACTATAATTGTGGATTTATCAAAAACAAAAAAAAAGAGAGGTTAGAGTGGGAGACAGCCAAAGCATAAGAGACTCTTAAAAACTGAGAACTAACTGGGGGTTGATGGGGGGGGGGGGGGGGGGGCAGGGTGGCTGATGTGCATTGAGGAGGGCATCTTTTGGGATTAGCACTGGGTGTTGTATAGAAACCAATTTGACAATAAATTTCATATATTAAAGAAAATAAATAAATAAATAAATAAATAAATAAATAAATAAAAACCACACTAGAAAAAAAATTGTTGATTTACCTATTTCTCCTTTCAAAACGGTCAGTTTTTCCTTCACATGATTTGCAGCTCTGCTGTTTGGTGCACAGGCATTTAGGATTGTTACATCTTTTTGGTGGATTAGCCTCCCTATTATTGTAAAATTTCCCTTTATCTAATAGACTCCTTTGTTTTGAAATCAACTTTACCTGATGTTAATATAGCTACTCCTGCTTTCTTTTTATTAATGTTTACAGGATATGTCTTTCTCCATTCTTTTACTTTCAGCATGCTGATATCATTATATTTGAAGTCAGTGTCTTGTAAACAGCATATAGTTGGAATACATATATATATGTATATATATACATACATATATAATATTTATACTCAACATGGGACTTGAACTCATAACCCCAAGATCAAGAGTTGCATGCTCTACTGACTGAGCCAGCCTGGTGGCCCTGGATAATATATTTTAATCCACTCTGTCAATCTCAGTCTTTTAATTGGTATAATTTGATAATTTAGATTTCTTATAATATTTGATATGTTACAGCTTAAATCAGCCATTTTATTTTTTTGTTTTCTGTATATTCTCTGCTTTTTTAAAAAAAATTTTAACGTTTTTACTTATTTTTGAGAGAGAGAGAGAGAGACAGAGAGACAGAGAGACAGAAAACTAGTGAGGGATGGGCAGAGAGAGAGGGAGACACAGAATCAGAAGCAGGCTCCAGGCTCTGAGTTGTCAGCATAGAACCTGATGCAGAGCTCAAACCCACAAATTGTGAGCTCATGACCTGAGCCAAAGTAGGACACTTAACCAACTGAGCCACCCAGGTGCCCCGTGTTCTCTGCTTTTTGTTTCTGTCTTTCTTGTTTGGGTTACTTGAACATATTTGTAGAGTTTTGTTTTGTTATTTATAGTGTTCTGAAGTGTTTCTCTTAGTATAGCTTTTTTAGTGGTTGCTATTGGTATTGTATTATACACACATAACTGTCAAAGTCTATTTTCTTTGAAATTTTACAGTTTCAGTGAGGTAGAGAAACCTTACCTCACTTTACCTCTCTTTACCCACAAAATATATACCTCCCACATAAAATATAATTGTTTAAATATTTTCTCCACATACATTTAGAACCACATCAGATAGTGTTGGACTTTTTATTTCCACCATTAAACATAATTTAAAAGAGTCCAGAGAGAGGGAAAGTATATTGGATTTACCCATATTTTTGCCTATGATGCCTTTTTCTTTTTTCCTGATATTTTTAGGTTCCTGTTTTTATCATTTCCTTTTTGTTTAAAGGAGTTCCCTTAGCCATTCTTTTAGAGTTGGTCTGCTGATGAAAAGTTCTGCCCGATTTTCTTTCTCTGAAACTGTCTTGATCTCCTTCATTCCTGAAGAATATTTTTGCTGGATATAGGTTTTCTGCATTGACTTTTTTTAGCACTTGAAAATGTACCGCTTCTTAAGTCTAGCCTCCATAGTTTCTAAAATGGTTCATGTGAATTGTTTTCCCTGTATAGGTAAGGAGAAATTTCTCACATTCATTTCAAGATTTTTATTATGATTTTATTTAATTTTATTTACCTTTCATCATTGAAAGTTTATAATGTGTCCTGTTGTGGACTTCAACAAAGTGTTAATCAGCTTCTTGAATTTGTAAGTTTGGATATTTTCCCCAATTTATGAATATTTGTAATTTGATTACTTGTTCAGCCCCATGCTCTGTCTTCTCTCTTTCTAGAACTCTGGTAACCAAAATGTTGTAGTCTCACTGGTCCCTGAGAATCTAGTCTTTTTTTTTTTAAAGTCTATTTCCTCTTGTTGCTCACATTGGTAATTTCTATTGTTCTATCTTCCAGTTCACAGATGCTTTCCTCTGTCTCATTCACTATGCTCTTGAGTTTATACATTGTGTTTTAAATTTTAATTATTATATTTTTCAGTTCTAAAATTTCAGTTTGGTTGTTCTTTATATCTTGTACTTCTTTTTTTTTAATTTTTATTTAAATTCCAGTTAGCATACAGAGTTATATTCATTTTAGGTGTACAATATAGTGATTCAACACTTCCATACATCCCCTGGTGCTCATCACAAGTGCACTCCTTAATCCCCATCACCTATTTAATCCATCCCTCCACCCACCTCCCCTCTGATAACCATCAGTTTGTTTTCTATAGTTAACAGTCTGTTTCTTGGTTTCCCTCCCCCCCTTTTTTCTTTGCTCAATTTTCTATTTATTTGCAGGTACTTTTGTTTCTTCACTTTTCTCAAGCATGTTCCTAACTGCTTATTAGGATATTTTGGTGTTGGGGGCACCTAAGTGGCTCAGTCATTTAAGCATCTGACTTTGGCTTAGGTTATGATCTCATGGTTCGTGAATTCAAGCCCCACATACGGCAGTCAGCGCAGAGCCTGCCTCAGATCCTCTGTCTTCTCTCTCTGCCCCTCCCTTGCTCACACACACAATCTCTTTTTCTTTGTCTCTCACAAAAATAAACAATAAAACAATTTTTAAAAAAGAATAAAAGCATGTTCCTAATTGCTCATTATAATATTTTGGTGTTGTGGGCACCTGGGTGGCTCATTTGTTTAAGTATCTGACCTTGGCTCTGGTCATGATCTCACAGTTTGTGAATTCAAGCCCCATGTCTGGCTCTGTGCTGACAGCTCAGAGCCTGGAACCTGCTTCAGATTCTGTCTCTGTCTGTCTCTGACCCCTCCCCTGCCCATGCACTGTCTCTCTCTCAAATATAAATAAACATTAAAAAATTTAAAAAAGAATATTTTGGTATTGTGTGTAAGTGATGAATTACTAAATTCTACACCTGAAACTAGTATTACACTGTATGTTAATTAACTGGAATTTAAATAAAAATGAAAACAACACAAAATTTTAAAAAAGAATATTTTAATAATAGCTGGTTTAAAATTATTAGATAGTTCTAATATCACTGTCATCTTGGTGGTGCAATCGTTTTATTTTTTAAAATATATTTGAGATATATGAATTACAAAAAAAACTGTGTGACTTTAAGGTGCACAATGTGTTGATTTGATGCACTTATATATTGAAAAATGACTACAATCATAGTGGTAGCTAACACCATCATCCTGTCACATAATTGTCATTTCTGTTTTTGTGGTAAGATCATTTAAGATCTACTTTCTTAGCAACTTTAAAGTACATAATATTGTTAGCTATAATCACCATGTTGCATATTAGATTTGGCATTATTTATCTTATAACTGTAATTTTGTAACTTTTGACCAACATCTCCCCATGTTCCTCAGCCCCCAGCCTCTGGTAACTACCATTCTATTCCATGTGAGTTCAGCTTTTTTAAACTTCACATATAAATGATATAATACATTGTCTTTCTCGGTCTGACTTATGTCACATAACATAATACCCTAAATGGTCTATCCATGTTGTTGCAAATGGGAGGGTTTCCTTCTTCTTTATGGCTGAATAATAATTCATTAAATATCATATCTTCTTTATCCACTCATCTGTTGACAGATACTTAGGATGTTTTCATATCTTAGCTCTTGTAAATAATGCTTCAATGAATGTGGGAGCGCGTATATAATTTTGAATCCTGTTTTCATTCCCTTTGGATTATACCCACAAATATTGGTATTTCTATTTTTAATTATTTGAGGGATCTTCATGCTGCTGTCCATAGTCACTGTACCAATTTAAATTCCCACAAACAGTGCACGAGGGTTCCTTTTCCTCCACATCCTCCCCAACATTTGTTATCTTGTCTTTTTTTATAATAGCTGTTTTAACAGGTGTGAGATAACATCTCACTGTGGTTTTGATTTGCATTTCCCTGATGATTAGTGATGTTGAGCACGTTTTCATGTACCTGTTCTCCAATTGTATGTCTTCATTGAAAAAATGTGTCTTCTGCTCATTTTAAAATGGCTTTGTTTGTTTTTTGCTATTGAGCTGTATGAGTTTTTAATATATTTTGGACACTAAACATGTATCAGGTACATAATTTGCAAATATTTTTTCCCATTACATAGGTTGACTTTTCATTTTGTTGATTGTTTTTCTTTTGCTATGCAGAAGGGTTTTAGTTTGATGTAATCCTACTAATTACTTTTGCTTTTGATGTCATATCCAAAAAATTATTGCCAATCAAGGAGAGTTTCTCTTTTATTCTAGAGTATTACAATTTTATTGTTTTATGTTTTTATGTCTTTAATCTACTTCAGATCAATATTTGTAAGTGGTGTAATATAGGAGTTCAATCTAATTTTTCTGCGTGTGGTTATCCAATTTTTATAACACAATTTATTTCAGAGACTATCTTTTTCTCATTGAATATTTTTGGTTCCCTTGTCAAATATTAGTTTATTGTATATGTAGGTGTTTATTCCTGCGTTCTGTTTTTTTTTTGTTGTTGTTTTTTTTTTTTTTTGAGAGAGAGAGAGTTGAGAGGGCGGGGGCAGGGGGGAGAGAGACTCTTAAGCAGGCTCCATGCCCAGCATAGGGCCTATCACAAGGCTTGATCTCACAACTGTGAGATCATGACCTGGGCCAAAATCAGGAGTCAGACACTTAACCGACTGAGCCACCCAGGCGCCCCTATTCCTGGGTTCTTGATTCCATTGTTCTATTTTTATGCCACAACAATATTTTTATTACTATAGCTTTGTAGTATAGTTTGAAATCAGGAAGTCTGATGCCTCCTGTTTTGTTCTTTCTCAGGATTGCTTTGGCTATTCAAGGTCTTTTGTGGTTCCATATATATTGTAAGGTTTTGTTTTCCATTTCTGTGAAAAAATACCATTTGAATTTTGATAAAATTTGCATTGAATCCATAGATGGCTTTGCGTAGTGTGGATATTTTAACAATATTAATTCCTCTCATTTATGAACACAGTATATCTTTTCATTTGTTTTGTCTTCTTCAATTTCTTTTATCAAAATCTCATTGTTTCTATGTACAGATCTTTCACTTTCTTGGTTAATTTATTTCTGAGTATTTTATTATTCTTAATGCTATTGTGAAGCATCTTTATTTCTTGTTAAGATATTTCCTTATTAGTGGGTAGAAACACAACTGATTTCTTTGTTTTGATTTTGTATTCTGTAAATTCACTGAATTTGTTGGTTACTTCCAGTGGTTTGTTTGGTTGAGTCTTTAGGATTTTCTGTATAAAAGATTATGTCATTTGCAAAAATATAATTTCACTTTTCCTTTTCAATTTGGATGCCTTTTATTTATTCATCTTGATACACTTGTCAAACTAGAACTTCCAGTACCATATTGAATAAGAGTGGTGAGAGTGGGCACCCTTGTCTTCTTGATCTTAGAGGAAATATTATAAACCTTTCACCTTTGAGTATGTTAATTGTGGGTTTGTTGACATGGTCTTTATTATGTTGAGGTATATTCCTTCTATACCAAATTTGTTGAAGGTTTTTTTTTAATCATGAAAGGTTTTTTTAATTTTTAAAAGTTTTATTAGAATTTAATTGATGCATAACATTGTACAATTTCAAGGTATACAAATATAGTGCTTTGATATATGTATATATTGAAAAATGATTACAACAATAAAATTAGCTAACATTCATCACCTCACATAGTTACAATTTTTCCCTTCAGTTGAAAACTTTAAGATCTACTCTCTTAACAACATTCAAATATAAAATACAGTATTGTTAACTATAGTCATCATGTTGTACATTACACTCCCAGTACTTACTTATAAGTGGAAGTTTGTACTTTTTGACCATCTTCACCTAATTTCCCCACCCATGACTCCTGTTTTGGTGACCAAGAATCTGTTCTCTATATCTATGGCTTTTAACTTTTTGTTTTTCTTTTTAGATTTCACATATAAGGGAGATTATACAGTATTTGTCTTTCTCTGTCTGATTTATTTCACTGAAGCATAATGCCTTTAGGGGCCATCCATGTTGTCACAAATGGCAATATTTCCTTCTTTTTGTGGCTGAATGGTATTCTGCTGTGTACACATACCACAACATTTTATTTATTCATCCATCAGTGGATACTTAGCATGTTTCCATATCTAGGCTACTGTAAATAATGTTGCAATGAACATGTAGGTATAGATATCTCTTCAGGACACTGATTTCATTCCCTTTGAATATATATCCAGAAGTGGAATTGCTGGATCATATGGTAGATCTATTTTTAATTTTTTGAGGAACCTCCATACTGTTTTCCATGGTGGCTGCACCAATTTACATTCCCAGCAACAATGTACAAGGGTTCCCTTTTCTTCATACTCTTGCCAGCATTTGTTATCTCTTGTCTTTTTGGTGGTAGCCATTCTAACAGCTGTGAGGTGATGCCTCATTTTAGTTTTTATTTGCATTTACTAGATGATTTGTAATGTTTAGCATGTTTTCATGTACCCATTAGTCATTTGCATATCTCCTTTGTAAAAATGTTTATTAAGTTATTTGCACATTTTTTAATCGGATAATTTTTGTTGTTACTGAGTTTATGAGCTCCTTATATTTGGATATTAATCCCTTATCAAATATATGGTTTGCAATATTTTGTCCCATTCCATAGTTTGCTTTTTCATTTCATTGATTGCTTCTTTAGCTGTGCAGAAACTTCTTAGTTTGATGTATTCCCATTTGTTTATTATTTATTTATTTATTTATTTTTTGTTCTGTGTGCTTTAGGTATCATAGCCAAGAAACTATTGTGACGATCCATGTCAAGTATATTTTCCCCTTTTTCTTCTAGGAGTTTTATGGTTTCAGGTCATACATTTTTTTAATTAAAATTTTTTAAAATATTTATTTATTATTTTGAGAGAGAGGGGCGGGCAGAGAGAGAGGGAGACACAGAATCTGAAGCAGGGTCTAGGCTCTGAGCTGTCAGCACACAGCCTCACATGGAGCTTGAACTAATGGACTGCAAGATCATGGCCTGAGCAGAAGTTGAATGCTTAACCAACTGAGCCACCCTGGCACCCCTCAGGTCATACATTTAAGCCTTCGATTCGTTTTAAGTAAACTGTTGTGAATTTCACTCTTTTGTATGTGAATATCCAATTTTCCTAAATATCCATTTATTGAAGAAACCTTTTTTTTCTCTATCAAGTATTCTTGCCCTCCTTGTCAGATAAGTTGACCATACACGGATGGGTTTACTTCTGGGCTCTTAATTTTTTTCCATTGCTCTACATGTCTGTTTTTATGGCAGTAACACACTGTTTTAATGATTTTTTTTTCAACGTTTATTTATTTTTTGGACAGAGAGAGACAGAGCATGAACGGGGCAGGGGCAGAGAGAGAGGGAGACACAGAATCGGAAACAGGCTCCAGGCTCTGAGCCATCAGCCCAGAGCCTGACGCGGGGCTCGAACTCACGGACCGTGAGATTGTGACCTGGCTGAAGTCGGACGCTTAACCGACTGCGCCACCCAGGCGCCCCTGTAACACACTGTTTTAATTACTTTAGCGTTGTAATATAGTTTGAAACCATGAAGTATAATGCCTCCAGCTTTGTTCGTCTAAAAATTGTTTTGGCTACTTGGGGTTTGTGATTTCACATAAATTTTAGGATTGTTTTTTCTATTTCTGTAAAAAATGCCACTAGAATCTTGATAGGGATTATATTGAATCTACATGTAGCTTTGGGTAGTATATACATTTTAACAATATTAATTATTTCAACCTATGAATATGGGATATCCTTCCATTTATTTGTGTCTTCTTCAATTTCTTTTATGAATATATTTTAGTAGTGAGTGTAAAGGTCTTTTACCTCCTCGGTTAAATTTATTCCTAACTATATAATTTTTTGATGTTCTTGTAAATAAGATTTTCTATTTTTTTCAAATAGTTTATTGTTAATGTAGAGAAACACCACTGATTTTGTATGTTGATTTTGTATCCTGTAACTTTATTGAATTTGTTTATTAGTTTTAACATTTTTATAATGGAGTCTGTGGGATTGTCATCTACAAATGTCATCTATGAGTAGAGAGTTTCCTTTTCAATTTGCAGGACTCTAATTTTTCTTGCCTAATTGCTCTAGCTAGGACTTCCAATACTATGTTGAATAAAAGTGATGATTTTGGGCATCTTCGTCTTTAAATTGTTCCTTAACACCTCTCTAAATGCATTTCACAATGGTTGTCACATCCATTCACTGCAATAACATTGATTTCAATGCAGGAATCAGGTAGCACTCTTAACAAACATCTTTTTTACATGTGTCACACACTTATCTATATGCAATACAGAACCATCAATACATCCATTTACTGATATAACACTGGTTTCAAGATTGCAGTAAGTAGTAATCTTAAAACAATATTTATTGCAACTCATTAAACACTTCTCTACACACATCACAGAATGGCTGTATCATACATAACCTGATATAGCACTGTCTGAATGCATCAAATAAGTAACACTCTTCCAAAAACTCCTTTACATGTGTTCTTAAACACTTCTCCATGCATTACAGAATGGGCATCATATTAATTCACTGTAATAACACTGTTCTCAATGTAGCAATCAAGTAGTGTTCTTAGAAACATCTTTATTACAACAGTTTTTAAGCACTTTTTTACATGCATTACAGATTGGCTTCCACTTCAATTCTTTGATATAACACTATTTTCAAAGTAGCAAGCCACATTCTTTGAAACATTTTTTTTCCAAATTTTTATTTAAATGCTAGTTACTTAACATATAGTGTAATATTGGTTTCAGGAGTAGAATTTAGTGATTCATCACTTACATATAACACCCAGTGCTCATCACAACAAGTGCCTTCTTTATACCCATCACCTATTTAACCCAATCCCCCCATTCACCTCCCCTCCAGTAACCCTCAGTTTATTTTCTGTCCCTAAGAGCCTCTTATGGTTTGCTTCTCTCTTTTTTCCCATCCCCTATGTTCATCTGTTTTCCTTCTCAAATTCCACATATGAGTGAAATCATATGGTGTATGTCTATGTCTGATTTATTTCGCTTAACACAATACACTTTAGCACCATCCACATCATTGCAAATGGTAAGATTTCATTCTTTCTGATGGATGAGTAATATTACATTGTCTATACATACTGCATCTTTATCTATTCATCAGTCAGTGGACATTTGGGCTCTTTCCATAGTTAGTCTATTGTTGATAATGCTGCTATAAATATTGGGGGCATGTGCCCCATCAAATCCATATTTTTGTATCCTTTGGGAAATAACTTAGTAGTGCAATTGCTGGGTCATGGTGTAGTTATATTTTTAACTTTTTGAGAAACCTCCATACTGTTTTCCAGAGTGGCAAACTAGTTTGCATTCCAACCAACAGATTAAGAGGGTTCTCCTTTCTCCACATCCTCAAGAACATCTGTTATTTCCTGTGTTGTTAATTCTAGCCTGATAGGTGTGAGGTGGCATCTCACTGTAGTTCTGATTTTTATTTCCCTGATGATGAGTGATGCTGAGCATTTTTTCATGTGTTTATTACCCATATGCATGTCTTCTCTAGAAAAAATGTCTATTCATGTCTTCTGTCCATTTCTTAACTGGATTATTTATCTTTTGGGCATTGAGTTTGTAAGTTCTTTATAGATTTTGGACACTAAACCTTCATCTGATCTGTCATTTGCAAATATCTTCTCCCATTCCATAAGTTGTCTTTTTTTAAAATTTGCATCCAAGTTAGCATATAGCGCTATAATGATTTCAGGAGTAGATTCCAGTGATTCATCCCCTATGTATAACACTCAGTTCTCATCCCAACAAGCGTCCACCCTAATGCCCCTTACCCAAATGGGTAAGCTCACCCACCCACCCACAACCCCTCCAGAAACCCTCAGTTTGTTCTCTGTATTTAAGAGTCTATTATGTTTTGTCCCCTCCTTGTTTTTATATGATTTTTGCTTCCCTTCTCTTATGTTCATCTGTTTTGTATCTTAAATTCCTTAATGAGTGAAGTCATATGATATTCGTTTTTCTCTGGCTCATTTCGCTTAGCATAATACCCTCTAGTTCCATCCATGTAGTTGCAAATGGCAAGATTTCATTCTTTTATAAAATTTTTAAAAAAGTTTTATTTATTTTTGACAGAAAGAGAGAGAGAGACAGAGCATGAACGGGGGAGGGGCAGAGAGAGAGGGAGACAGAATCTGAAGCAGGCTCCAGGCTCTGAGCAGTCAGCACAGAGCCCAATGTGGACTCGAACCCACAGACCACGAGATCATGACCTGAGCTGAAGTCGGATGCTCAACCGAGCCACCCAGGTGCCCCAAGATTTCATTCTTTTTGATTGCCAGGTAATACTCCATTGTGTATACATACCACAACTTCTTTATTCATTCATCCATCGATGGACATTTGGGCTCTTTCCATTCTTTGGCTATTGTCGATAGTGTTGCTATAAACATTGGGATGCATGTGCCCCTTTGAAACAGCACACCTCTGTCCCTTGGATAAATACCTAGTAGTTCAATTGCTGGATCATAGGGTAGTTCTAGTTTTAATTTTTTGAGGAACCTCCATACTGTTTTCCAGAGTGGCTGCACCAGTTTGCATTCCCATCAGCAGTGCAAAAGAGATCCTTTTTCTCTGCATCCTCACCAACATCTGTTGTTGCCTGAGTTGTTTATTTTAGCCATTCTGACAGGTGTGAGGTGGTATCTCATTGCGGTTTTAATTTGTACTTCCCTGATGTTGAGTGATGTTGAGCATTTTTCATGTGTCTGTTAGCCATCTGGATGTCTTCTTTGGAAAAGTGTCTATTCATGTCTTTTGCCCATTTCTTCACTGGATTATTTGTTCTTTGGGTGTTGAGTTTGATAAGTTCATGGTAGATTTTGGATACTAACCCTTTATCTTATATGTCATTTGCATATATCTTCTCCCATTCCATCGGTTGTATTTTAGTTTTGCTGATTGTTTCCTTTGCTGTGCAGAAGATTTTTATCTTGATGAGGTCCCAATAGTTCGTTTTTGCTTTTGTTCCCCTTGTCTCTGGAGACATGTTGAGTAAGAAGTTGCTGTGGCCAAGGTCAAAGAGGGCTTTGCCTGCTTTGTCCTCGAGGATTTTGATGGCTTCCTGTCTTATGTTTAGGTTTTTCATCCATTTTGTTTATTTTTGTATATGGTGTAAGAAAGTGGTCCAGGTTCATGTTCCTGCGAGTTGCTGTCCAGTTTTCCTAGCACCATTTGCTGAAGAGACTGTCTTTATTCCTTTGGATATTCTTTCCTGTTTTGTCAAAGGTTAGTTGGCCATACATTTGTGGGTCCATTTCCGGGTTCTTTATTCTGTTCCATTGATCTGAGTGTCTGTTTTTGTGACAGTACCATAGTGTTTTGATGATTACAGTTTTTTACTACATCTTGAAGTCTGGGATTGTGATGCCTCCAGCTTTGGTTTTCTTTTTCAGGATTCTTTGGCTATTCAGCGTCTTTTCTGGTTTGAAACATCTTATTACAAATGTTCTTAAACATGTTTCTACATGAATTACAGTATGGCTGTCTCATCCAATCATTCATATAACAGTGATCCAAATGTAGCAAGGCAATAGCACTGTTTCTTGGTTTGTCCCTCTCTCTTCTTTTACCCTTGCTTATTTGTTTTGTTTTAAAAAAAAAAATCCAGGGATGCCTTGGTGCCTCAATTAGTTGAGTGTCCAACTCTTGGTTTCAGATGAGGTCATGATCTCACAATTCATGAGTTCAAGCCCCACATGGGGCTTCATGCTGACAGTGTGAATCCTGCTTGGGTTTATCTTTCTTACTCTCTCTCTCTCTCTCTGCCCCTCCCTGACTCATTTTTTTCCTCCCTCTCTCTTTCAAAATAAATAAATAAACTTAAAAAGAATTTAAAATTC
>NW_024420192.1:105448-117451 GCF_014898765.1 Herpailurus yagouaroundi | reverse complement strand
TCTCTCTTTCAAAATAAATAAATAAACTTAAAAAGAATTTAAAATTCCAAATGTGAGCGAGACCATATGGTATTTATCTTCCTCTGACATTGTTATTTTGTTTAATTTTTTTTAATGTTTATTTATTTTCGAGAGAGAGAAAGAGAGAGACAGACAGACAGAGAACTCGCAGGGAAGGGGCAGAGAGAGAGACACACACAGAATCCGAAGTGGGCTCCAGCCTCCAAGCTTACAGCACAGAGCCTGACGCAGGGCTCAAACTCACAAACCACAATCTCATGACCTGAGCCGAAGTCAGATGCTTAACTGACTGAGCCACCCAGGTGCCCCTGTTTAGCTATATACTCTGTAGCTCTATCCATGTCATTGCAAATGGCAAGATTTCATTCTTTGTAATGGCTGAATAATATTCCATTGTCTGTATACACACACACACACACACACACACACACACACACACCTTCTTTATCCATTCATTTATTGGTGGACACTTGGGCTGTTTCCATAGCTTGGCTATTGTAAATAATAATGCTGTAATAAATATATGGGTGGATGTGTACCTTTGAATTGGTTTTTTTTTTTTTTGAGGTAAATACCCAGTAGTGCAATTACTGGGTTGTAGGGTAGTTCTATTTTTAATTTTTTTGAGGAACCTCCATACTGTTTTCCACTATGGCTGCACTAACTTGCATTCCCAACAAGAGTGCATGAGGGTTGCTTTTCCTCAACATCCTTGCAAACACTTGTTGTTCCTTGTATTTTTTATTTTAGCCATTCTGACAGGTGTGAGGTGATATCTCATTGTGGTTTTCATTTGTATTTCCCTGATGATGAGTGATGTTGAGCATCTTTTTATGTGTCTGCTAGTCATCTGTATGTCTTCTTTGGAAAAATGTCTATTCATGTCTTCTGCCCATTTCTTAACTGGATTATTTGTTCTTTGGGTGTTGAGATTGGTAAATTCTTTTTATGTTTTGGATACTCACCCTGTATAAGATACATCATTTGCAAATATCGTCTCCCATTCTGTAGGTAGGTTGCCTTTTAATTTTGTTGATTGTTTCCTTTGCTGTGCAGAAGCTTTTTATCTTGACAAAGTTCCAATGATAAAACCATTGCTTTTGTTTCCCTTAGTTCAGAGACGTATCTAGTAAGAAGTTGCTACAGCCAATGTCAAGAGGTTACTGCCTGTGTTCTCCTCTAGGATTTTGATGGTTTCCTGCCTCACACATAAGTATTTAATCCATTTTGAATTTAATTTTTGTGTATGGTGTCAGAAAGTGGTCCAGTTTCATTCTTTTGCATGTTGCTGTCCAGATTTCCCAACACCATTTATTGAAGAGACTGTATTTTTCTATTCAATATTCTTTCGTGCTTTGTTGAAGATTAATTGACCTTATAATTGTGGGTTTATTTCTGTGTTTTCAATTGTGTTCCATAGACCTATGTATCTATTTTTGTGCTGGTATAATACTTTTTATTTTTATTTTTTTTAAGTTTTTTTTTTTTCAACGTTTATTTATTTTTGGGACAGAGAGAGACAGAGCATGAACGGAGGAGGGGCAGAGTGAGAGGGAGACACAGAATCGGAAACAGGCTCCAGGCTCTGAGCCATCAGCCCAGAGCCTGACGCGGGGCTCGAACTCACAGACCGCGAGATCGCGACCTGGCTGAAGTCGGACGCTCAACCGACTGCGCCACCCAGGCGCCCCAGTATAATACTTTTTAAATCACCACAGCTTTCTAATATAACTTGAAGTCTGGAATTGTGATGCCTCCAGGTTTGCATTCCTTTTCAAGGTTGCTTTGGCTATTTTGTGTGTGTGTGTGTGTGTGTGTGTGTGTGTGTGTGTGGTTGCATACAAATTTTATAATTCTCTGTTCTAGTTCTGTGAAAAATGCTATTGGTAGTTTGATAAAGATTGCATTAAATGTGAAGATTGCTTTGGGTAGTATAGATATTTTAACAATATTTTTCTTCCATTTCACGAGCATGGGATGTCTTTCCATTTCTTTGTGTCATTAGTTTCTTTCATAAATGTTTTATAGTTTTCAGAATACTGGTCTTTCACCTCTTTAATTAGGTTTATTCCTAGGCAATTTATTATTTTTGGTGTCATTGTAAATGGGATTGTTTTCTGAATTAATTTCTCTATCTGCTGCTTCATTGTTAGTATATTGAAAGGCAATCATCTCTGCACATTGATTTTGTATCCTGAAACTTTAGTGAATTCATTTATCAGTACTAATATTTTTTGGTGGAATCTTTTGGTTTTTTTTTTTTTTATATATATCATACCATGTCATCTACAAATAGTGAAAGTTTTACTTCTTCCTTATCAATTTACATGCCTTTTATTTCTTTTTGTTGTCTGATAGCTGGGGCTAGGACTTCCAGTACTATGTTGAATAAAATTGGTGAGAGTGGACATCCTTGTCTTGTTCCTGACCTTAGGGGTAAAGCTCTGTTTTCCCCAATAGAGCATGATGTTTGCTCTGGGTTTTTCATATAAGACATTACTATGTTGAAGTATCTTTCCTCTAATATTACTTTGCTGAGGATTTTTGTCATGAATGTATGTTGTACTTTGTCAAATGCTTTCTTTAATCCATTGTAATGATCATATAGTTTTTGTCATTTCTCTTATTGATGTGATGTATCACATTGATTTACAAATACTGTACCACTGTTGCATAATGGTAATAAATCCTACTTAATCTTGGTGAATGATTTTTTTTTAATGTATTTCTGGGTAAGACTGGTTCCTAGAATTATTTTGAGGATTTTTGAATCTATGTTCAGCACAGATATAGGCCTGTAGTTGTCTTTTATGTGTGTGTAGTGTCTTTATTGGTTTTGGTATCAGGGTAATGCTGGCCTCAAAGAATGAAATTGGAAGTTTTACTTCCTCTTCTATTTTGTAAAATAGTTTGAGAAGAATAGGTATTAATTCTTCTTTAAATGTTTTGTAGAATTCCCCTGCGAAGCCATCTGGTCCTCAAATTTGTGTTTTGTTTTTTGGGGTTTTTTTTGATGTGTTTTGATTACTGATTCAATGTCCTTACTGGTAACCAGTCTGTTCAATTTTTCCATTTCTTCTACTTCATATTTGATATGTTATCTTTTTCTAGGAATTTATACATTTCTAGTTTGTCCAATTTTTTAGCATATAATTTTTCAAAATACTCTCTTACAATTGTTTGTATTTCTGTGATGTTGCTTGTTATTTCTCTTTTCATTTGTGATTTTGTTTCAGTCCTTTCTCTGTTTCACTCTCTCTCTATATATCTCTTTTGATGTGTCTGACTAAAGGATCATCAATTTTGTTTGTCTTTTCAAGGAACCAGCTCCTGCTTTCATTGATCTGTTCTATTATCTTTTTAGTTTCTATGTTATTTACTTCTGCTCTAATCTTTGTTATTTCCTTTCTTGTCCTGTTTTTGTGTTTTGTTTGTTGTTCTTTTTCTAACTCCTTTATGTGTAAGGTTAGGTTGTTTGAGATTTTTCTTGCTTCTTGAGGTAAGCCTGTATTGTAGTAAACTTAGAATCCCTTTTGCTGCATTCCACAGGTTTTGGACTGTTGTGTTTTCATTTTCATTTGTTTCCACGAATTTTTGTATTTCTTCTGTGATTTATTCGTCGACCCAATCTTTGTTTAGTAACATGTTATTTAACCTTCATGTATTTTTGGTCTTTCCAGATTTTTTCTTATGGTTGATTTCTAATTTCATTGTGCTATGGTCAGAAAAGAGGCATCTAAGTCTTCCATCTATTTTAATTCATTGAGGCTTGCTTTTTGGCCTAATTTTGATCTATTCTGGAGAATGTTCCATGTACTCTTGATAAGAATGTGTATTCTGTTATTTTAGGATGGAATGTTCCAAATATATCTGTTAAATCCATCTGTTCCAATGTATTATTCAAAGCCATTCTTTTCTTGTTGATCTTCTGCTTAGATGATGTGTCCATTGATGTAAGTGGGGTGTTAAAGTCCCCTACTATTATTGTATTATTATTAATTAGTTCCCTTATGTTTGTTATTAACTGTTTTATGTACTTGGGTTCTCCCATACAGAGTGCATAAATATGTACAATTGTTATATTTTCTTGAGTGATTATTCCCTTTATGATTATATAGTGTCCTTCTTTGTCTCTTTCATGGACTTTGTTTTAAAGTCTATTTTATCCAATATAAATATTGCTCTCCTGGCTTTCTTTTGACATTCATTTGCATGATAAATGTTTTTCCATTTCTTCACTTTCACTCTACAGGTTTCTTCAGTTCTTAAATGAGTTCCTTGTAGGCAGCAGATAGGCGGGTCTTGTCTTTTTATCCACTGTTTCACCCTATGTCTTTTGATTGGAGCATTTAGTCCATGTACATTCAAAGTAATTATTGATAGATATGTATTTATTGCCATTTTGTTACTTGTCTTGTAGTTGTTTTTGAAGTTTCTTTATTTTTTGCATATCTACTAACATTGTTTGATTTGTGGCAACAATTCAGTTTATATATAGCATCTTCTGCATATAGCAGTCTATGTTAAGCTGTAGTTCACTTAATTTTGAACTCATTCTTTACTTTTCTCCTCTCCACATTTCAGATATTTGATATCATCATTTACATCCTTTTACTTTGTACTTCTCTTGACTAGTTTTGACAGATATACTTTATTTTCTTTTGCTTTTGTGCTTCCTATTTTTCTTACACTTATTTATTGTTTTTATTTTCCATTCCCAATGTCTCCCTTTTAGTGGTCATAAAATCTTTTACCATTTTTGTTTGGGAATCTTTTTAAAAAAGTTTTATTTATGTTGAGAGAGAGAGAGAGAGAGAGCAAGCAGAGGAGGGGCAGAGAGAGAGAGGGAGAGAGAAAATCTCAAGCAGGCTCTGCACTGCCAGCACAGAGCCTGACATGGGGCTCACACCCACAAACCATGAGATCATGACCTGAGCCAAAACTAAGAGTCAGATGCTAAACCACTTAACCAACAGAGCCACCCAGATGCCCCTGGGAAACTCTTTATCTCTCCTATTCTGAATGATTGACTTGGTGGATATACTGTATTCTTGGTTGAAGATATTCCTTTTTCAGCACTTTGAATACATCATGCCACTCCCTTCTGGTCTGCAAAATTTCCACTGAAAAATCAGCTTATATACTTATGGGATTTCTTTGTATGTAACTGTCTTCTTTTCCCTTGTAACCTTTAAAATTCTTTATTATTTTTTTTTTTTTTTTGCCATTTTAATTACTATGAGTCTTGTTGGACCTCCTTGGGTTGAATTTGTTTGGGATTCTTGGTACCTCCTGAATATGGATCTGTTTCCTTCCCCAACTCAAAAAGTATTCAGGTATTATTTCTTCAGATACATTTTTTACCCCCTTTCTCTCTTCTTCTGGGATCCCTATAATGCAAATGTTTTTATGCTTGATGATATCACTGAGTTTTCTATTATGCAGTGGTTTTTTTTGTCCCTGTTCACCCTGACTGCTTTCCATACTCTATCCTCTTGCTTGCTCTCTGTGATGTTAGTGAGACCAGGCAGGCAGGCAGGCTCTGAGGGGACATGACAGCAGAAAGGCTTGAGGCAGGGTGTCAATGTTAGGAAAATTTGTACTGAGCTGTGAGTCCTAGGCTGGATTCCCCACAGCATGGTGCTTGCCAAGTTCATGGAGTGTGGTGGCAGTGGTGGGGTTGGTGGTGGTCTAGAGAATGATACATCTGTGTGGGTGGCAGCAGGGCAGGACATGCAAGGGGCATTATCAAATTTGTACTGAGCTGCTAGTCTTAGGCTGAATTCCCTGAAGTGCAGTGGCAGTTGGCACACAGCAGCAGCTGCAGCCTGTGTTACAGCTTGTGTGCATGTGGTGGCTGGGCACAACATAGGGCATCTGTGTGCAAGGGGGCTAGGCATACCATGGCATCTGTGTGTGTGGTGGCTGGGTGTGGACTTGAGGAGCTAGTAAAACTTGCACTGAGCCACTAACCCTAGGCTGGATCCCCCAAAGCACATTGGCCACGGGGGCATGGTGTGTAGCAGCAGCAGCTGTGCTGGGTGCTCATGGCATTAACAAAATTTGTGTTGAGCCCAGGGCAGAGACCAGCAGGTTTGGAGTAGGCAAGTCCTCAGGAGAACTCATGGTCAGGGTACACTGCTATCTGGTTAAGTATCTGTGCAGTACCACCTTCCATAGGTGGCTCTGTATTTATGCTGAGGCGCAGGGGAGGAAAATGGCAACTGATAGCTCCTTTGTTCCCAGAGAATCCCCTAACATGCTCTGAAATAAGTATAAACAGATCTCCCTCCTGTTGTGCAAGCTATGAATTCTACATTACCTTTCTGTGGGCTGATGTCTCTTTAAGGGCAGAGACCCAACTTTCCCTTGCCTTCCTGGTTTGCCCACTGCTGAGTCAACTGACTTTTGATGCTCCAGGCTCTAAATCCACTGGTTATACATACTCAGAGAATTCAGCCCCTCTGGTTTTCAAAGCCAGATATTATGAGGATTCATTTTCCCTTTTGGGGCTCCCTGGTGCTTTTCCCTCTCCATGACCACAGCTCCTTCCCTCCCGTGCACAGCTCCTGACGTCCATTTTTGCCCTTCCTAAACTCTCTGATGCAGCTTCCTCTCTACATTTAGTTATGGAGTTTGATCTGCTAGTCGTCAGATAGCTCTCCAGTTTATTTACTTGAATGTGAAAGATGTCTAGTTGTAAACATAGGAGAGGTGAGCTTAGGGTCCTCCTACTCTGCCACCTTGCACCCCTTTAATCACAGGGCATGGTAATACTAAGAGATGCCCTAAGGGATCTTTTGCTTTTATATATCCTCTTCCTTACCTCAATTGTGGAGTAGTAGTCCAATTTCTCCTTGGTTGTCACAGTTAATCATACCATCCATTAATCTCCTTCATCTGTTTTGCCCATTCCCCCTTTTATAACCTCTATATTTATAACAGCATTATTTACAATAGCCAAGTTATGGAAGCAGCCAAAGTGTCCATTGATAGATGAGTGAAGAAGATGTGAGATGTATGCATGTGTGTATGTGTGTGTTGTGTGTGTATGTATGTATAGTGGAATATTATTCAGTCATATAAAAGAATAAAATCTTGCCATTTGCAATGACATGGATGGAGCTAGAGAGTATAATGCTAAGCAAAATAAGCTAGTCAAAAAAGACAAATATCATATGATTTCACTAATATGTGGAATTTAAGAAACAAATTAAAAAAGAAAAAAAAAGAGGCAAACCAAAAAAACTCCACACATTTAACTATAGAGAACAAACAGATGGTTACCAGAGGAGAGATGGGGGGCAGTGAAAAAGATGAGGGGATTAAGACGACACTTATCTTGCTCATCACTGAGTAATGTCTAGAATTTTGAATCACTGTATTGTATACCAAAACTAGTATAACACTGTATGTTAACTCTACTGGAATTAAAATAGAAAGAAATGAATGCTAGAGACTAAAAGTAAAGAAATTAAGAAAAACAAAACAAAAACAGGGGTGGGTGAGTAGATTTCAAATGACAAATCTACTCTAACATTTAAATCTCCCTAATCCTTTTTATCCTTTCCTCTAGATTAAAACCAAGGCAGGTTTGCTATTACAAACTCACACTTTGGTCCACTTTTTGGTCCGTGTTTCAGACAACCAACAAAAAAACCTATAAGAGGCCTTTATAACTTCTGGCCTGCAACATTAAAAGTAGTATCTCCACTTAGGGTGCATGTATCAATAAGTTTGGCCTCATCCAGCTTTATGTTTCTTCCACTATTATCCCACACACTTAATATCCATTCCCACACATATTCCTTGGATTGCTGTCTGTGTGGATTAGAAACTCAAGTAGTTCTTTTGGAGTGTAGTGAACCTCCTTATGGGTCACACTGTGTACTTCACCTTTTGCAACCTGCTGGGACATGATCTAGTTATAGGTCTAGAAACAAAGAGGAGTGGTGGGGGTAGGTCCTAAGAATAATCAGCAGTGTTTTGCACAGAAACATCCCCAGGGGAGGTAATTAATGTTTCCTCAGGCAGTGTAGGTTTATCCCCTCAGCCAGAGGTAAAGAAACTGCTTCCACTGGGGGTAAGTGGCCTCTTCCACTTGCCAAGAATACTTATCAGAATTTATGGGCTCAATGTTCCTGGTTTCATCAGGGTCTTCCCACACGCCTCCATTCCAACTTTCAGGATCTCATTCCTTCCTAATAATGCCCTCATATTAACATTAGACATCCTATGAAGTTGGGAGTTCAACTTGTGTTGTAAGTTAGCCAGATGAAATTCCAGGTTTGATTTTCAGTAATCTGAGCCCTGTGGTTATAGAAATTCAGGGTCTCTTTCAGGGTACATATAGAAACTTTCATGTCATTATGTAGCACTTAAGTTGGGAATTCTGATTTCTGAGCTCATTATTTTCTTTCCCCACTTTGTCCAGTGACATTAACAGCAATTAGATAATCTCACCATATTCATTAGTTTGCCAACAATTTTCAAAATTTATATGCAGTCAACCAGCTCCTTCTGATAGATGGTCTATTAATGCCAAATTGTATGTTTTTCCTCTCTATATTGCTAAAACATAAGATTACCAGTGTTCTCTTTAGTACTGGAATAGAGTCATTAACACTTAAGAATATAATTGGCTCAGAGACCCAATTCCAGAAACCCCAGAACGAATTCAGAAAACTCATCCTTAAAATTCTGTTCCTCTGTAATCACTCTCAGTATCAAAATATATATTAGTCGGGTTCTCTAATAACGAATTGGTTCATGAGATAATGGAGGCTGAGAAGTCCCAATATCTATAGTCAGCAAGCTGGAGAACCAAGAGTACTGATGATATAGGTTTCAGTCCAAAGGCCAAAAGGGTTGAGACCCAAGAAAAGTCAATGTTTGAGTTCAAATCTAAAGGTTAGAAACAAACCTATGTCCCAGCTCAAAACAGTAGGCAGGCAGGAGTTTCCTCTTATTCATGGGAGGGTCAAGCTCTTTGCTCTATTCAGTCCTTCAACTGATTGGATGAGGGCTACACATTATGGAGGGCAATCTTTACTCACTCTAACTATTCAAATGTTAATCTTATCTAAAAACACCCTCACAGACACACCCAGAATAATGTTTGACCAAATATCTGAGCACCCATGGCCTGGCCAAATTAATACAAATTTAACCATCACAAAATAAGGTTCACATAGCATAAAATTGCGTATTTTAAAGTACAATTCAGTGGCCTTCAGTGAATTCATAGTGTTGTGCAACCATCACCACTATCTAATGGCAGAACATTTTTTCTACCCTTAAGCCAGTACCACACTATTTTGATTGCTTGTAGCCTTGCAGTAAGTTTGGAATAAGGAAATAAGAGTTCAACTTTCTTCTTTATCAAGATTGTTATGGCTGTTCCCCCTTGCCATTTCATATGAACTTGAGAATTAGCATTTCCATTTTTGTTTAAAAAATACTGTTGAAATTTTGTTAGAAATTGCATTGAATCTGTAGATTGCCTTGGGTCATATTGACATCTTAACAACATTAAAGCTTTCAATTCATGAATACAGGATTTCTTTCCACTGATTTATGTCTTTTAAAATTTATTTCAGCATTATTTTTTTTTTAAATTTCAGTGAACAAGTCTTGCATGTCTTTAGGCTTTTGAGATTAGGTCTTAAGAATAAAAACTGAGGTTTCCTTAGTGAGAAAATCTCTTCTGTGGACTGCAGTACCAGTTTTTGCTTGAGAATTTCCAGCCTGCCATCCTGTCTTATGGATTTCAGATTTGCCTAGCCTATCACCAAAATCATATAAGCCAATTCTTTGCAATAATCTCTCATTGTGTTTCTCAGACTCTTTCTTTGTCTCTGTCTATATATATCTCTCTCTTTATCATATATATATGTAATATATATAATATATAATATATAATGTATAATATATATATGTAATATATATACTATATACTATATATTATATATTATATATGTATAGTCTATCTATCTATCTATCTATCTATCTATCATCTATCATTTAGCTATTTCCCTTATAGTTGTCTGACACAACCCTTACACATATTTTGGTACTGAAAATGATCAGGAACTGAAGACGAATTTCCTAAATTGGTTTTTTGTTTACTGGAAATGACTCTATTTCAGTGGTAAAAAGGGCACTAAAATCCATGGTACGATGTGGCAATAGAGATAAGCAAAATATCACCATGGGTAATTCTTAATCAAATGCTAGTAAAAAGTGAGGTTCTAAGTCACTGTGTCATTGATAGTTAAAAACATTTTCTTTTTTTTTTTTTTGTTTTTTTTGTTTTATTTATTTTTTATTTTTTATTTTTTTTATTTTTTTATTATTATTATTTTTATTTATATATGAAATTTATTGTCAAATTGGTTTCCATACAACACCCAGTGCTCATCCCAAAAGGTGCCCTCCTCAATACCCATCACCCACCCTCTCCTCCCTCCCACCCCCCATCAACCCTCAGTTTGCTCTCAGTTCTCAACAGTCTCTTATGCTTTGGCTCTCTCCCACTCTAACCTCTTTTTTTTTTTTCCTTCCCCTCCCCCATGGGTTCCTGTTAAGTTTCTCAGGATCCACATAAGAGTGAAACCATATGGTATCTGTCTTTCTCTGTATGGCTTATTTCACTTAGCATCACACTCTCCAGTTCCATCCACGTTGCTACAAAAGGCCATATTTCATTTTTTCTCATTGCCACGTAGTATTCCATAGTGTATATAAACCACAATTTCTTTATCCATTCATCAGTTGATGGACATTTAGGCTCTTTCCATAATTTGGCTATTGTTGAGAGTGCTGCTATGAACATTGGGGTACAAGTGCCCCTATGCATCAGTACTCCTGTGTCCCTTGGATAAATTCCTAGCAGTGCTATTGCTGGGTCATAGGGTAGGTCTATTTTTAATTTTCTGAGGAACCTCCACACTGCTTTCCAGAGCGGCTGCACCTATTTGCATTCCCACCAACAGTGCAACAGGGTTCCCGTTTCTCCACATCCTCTCCAGCATCTATAATCTCCTGATTTGTTCATTTTGGCCACTCTGACTGGCGTGAGGTGATATCTGAGTGTGGTTTTGATTTGTATTTCCCTGATAAAGAGCGACGCTGAACATCTTTTCATGTGCCTGTTGGCCATCCGGATGTCTTCTTTAGAGAAGTGTCTATTCATGTTTTCTGCCCATTTCTTCACTGGGTTATTTGCTTTTCGGGTGTGGAGTTTGGTGAGCTCTTTATAGATTTTGGATACTAGCCCTTTGTCCGATATGTCATTTGCAAATATCTTTTCCCATTCCGTTGGTTGCCTTTTAGTTTTGTTGGTTGTTTCCTTTGCTGTGCAGAAGCTTTTGATCTTCATAAGGTCCCAGTAATTCACTTTTGCTTTTAATTCCCTTGCCTTTGGGGATGTGTCGAGTAAGAGATTGCTACGGCTGAGGTCAGAGAGGTCTTTTCCTGCTTTCTCCTCTAGGGTTTTGATGGTTTCCTGTCTCACATTCAGGTCCTTGATCCATTTTGAGTTTATTTTTGTGAATGGTGTGAGAAAGTGGTCTAGTTTCAACCTTCTGCATGTTGCTGTCCAGTTCTCCCAGCACCATTTGTTAAAGAGACTGTCTTTTTTCCATTGGATGTTCTTTCCTGCTTTGTCAAAGATGAGTTGGCCATACGTTTGTGGGTCTAGTTCTGGGGTTTCTATTCTATTCCATTGGTCTATGTGTCTGTTTTTGTGCCAATACCATGCTGTCTTGATGATGACAGCTTTGTAGTAGAGGCTAAAGTCTGGGATTGTGATGCCTCCTGCTTTGGTCTTCTTCTTCAAAATTACTTTGGCTATTCGGGGCCTTTTGTGGTTCCATATGAATTTTAGGATTGCTTGTTCTAGTTTCGAGAAGAATGCTGGTGCAATTTTGATTGGGATTGCATTGAATGTGTAGATAGCTTTGGGTAGTATTGACATTTTGA
>NW_024420192.1:61934-85448 GCF_014898765.1 Herpailurus yagouaroundi | reverse complement strand
TAAGGTCCCAGTAATTCACTTTTGCTTTTAATTCCCTTGCCTTTGGGGATGTGTCGAGTAAGAGATTGCTACGGCTGAGGTCAGAGAGGTCTTTTCCTGCTTTCTCCTCTAGGGTTTTGATGGTTTCCTGTCTCACATTCAGGTCCTTGATCCATTTTGAGTTTATTTTTGTGAATGGTGTGAGAAAGTGGTCTAGTTTCAACCTTCTGCATGTTGCTGTCCAGTTCTCCCAGCACCATTTGTTAAAGAGACTGTCTTTTTTCCATTGGATGTTCTTTCCTGCTTTGGAAGACAGCTTTATTCTGACATCAAAGACAAAGACCTACAAGACAAGAAAAATACAGGCCATTACCCTTTATGAACACTGATGCAAAAATCCTCAACAAAGTACTAGCAAAATTAATTCAGCAACATGTTAAAAGAATTATATAGTATGACGAGTGGGATTTTTTCCTGGAATGCAAGAATGGTTGAACATATGAAAATCAATCAATATAATACACCACATTAAAAGAATGAGAGGGAAAAACCACATGATCATCTCAATTTATGCAGAAAAAGCATTTGACAAAATTCAACATACTTTTATGTTAAAAACACTCAACAAGCTAGGAATAGAAGAAAATTACTGAAATATATATTTAAGGGATAATGAAAAGCCCAGTGTGAACATCATACTCAATGGTAGGAGACTGAAACTTTTCCTCTAACATCGGGGACAAGATAAGGGTGCCCACTTTACCACTTCAAGTCAACATATTATTGAAAGATTTATCCAGAACAATTAGTCAAGAAAATGAAATAAAATGCATTCAATTTGGAAAAGAAATAAAATAATCTCTGTTCATAGATTACATGATCTTATATGTAAAAACCCCTAAAGATTCCACAATTTTTTTAGAATCAAATTCAGCAAAATTCCAGGACACAAAATCAATACACAAAACAGTTACATTTTCATGCATTAATAAATAATTTGAAAAGGAAATTAAGAAAATAATCCCATAATTCTATTTATAACATCAAAAACAAATAAAATATTTAAGAATAAATTTAACCAAAGATGTGAGAGATCTGTACACTGTAAACCACAAAACATTGCTACAAGAATTAAAGACAGAAATAAATGGAAGGACATTCCATGTTCAGAGATTGGAGGAATCAATATTGTTAAGATGTTAATACTACCCAAAGCAATCTACAGATTTAATGTAATTCCTATCAAAAACCCAACTACAATTTTGTAGAAATATAAAAACCCATCCTGAGTTCATATGTAATTTCAAGGGATCTTGAATAACTCAACAATCTTGAAAAGGAAGAACACTTTTGGAGGACTCATACTTCCTGATATCAAAATTTATTATGACGCTACAGTAATCAAAACAGTGTGAAAATGGCACAAAACAGACATATAGATCAACAAAATAAAGAGCTCAAAAAATACACCTTTGCAAAAATGGTCAGTCTTTTTTTTTTTTTTTTTTTTTGACAAGTCTGCCAAAATCATTCAATTGGGAAGGGACAGTCTTCAACAAATGGTGCTGGAAAAACTGATGTCCACATGCAAAATAATAAAGTTGTACCCTTATCTTACATCATATATAAAAATTAACACAAATGGATCAAATACCTAAGTGTAAAAGCTAAAATCATAAAGCTCAGAAGAAAACATAAGGGAAAATCTCCATGGAATTAGCTTTGGCAATGATTTCTTGGCTATGATATCAAATGCACAGGCAACAGAAAAATATATAAATAAATTTGATTTCATCAAAATTTAAAACTTTTGTTCATCAAGGATGCCATCAATAGGGTTAAAAGGCAATCCATGCAATGAGGGAAAATATTTGCAAATCATAGATCTGGGATAAGGGATTAATATACAGAATATACAAAGAACTTCTACAATTCAATAGCAAAACAACAACTCAATTCAAAAATGGGCAAAGGACTTAAATAGACATTCTTCAAAAGAAGAATACAAATGGCCATAAAGCATGTGAAAAAATTCTCAACATCACTAATTTTAGGGAATTTCATATCAAAGCCACAATGAAATTCACACATTATAATGGCTATTATTTTTTAAAAGTACAGAAAATAACAAGTATTGGTGAGGATGTAGAGAAATAGAAACCCTCATGAAATGGTACAACCACAATGGAATTGAGGGTATTCTACAAAGTACCTGACTGATTCTCCTCAAAACTGTCAAGATCATCAAAAAGAAAACACCTGCACATGAAACCTAACCAGGGTGACTTGTCTGCTAAAATATAACAAGATTTAAATAGGATCTAGTGTATCATAACATAATACTAAAAATGTCCAGGATATAATCAAAAACCACTCATCATATCAAGAACCAGAAAATCACAACTTGAATGAATAAAAACAATCAACAGATGCCAACACCAACATGACTCAGATATGGTAATGATCTGATAAGTATTTGAAGCAGTTATTATTAAATGCTTCAACAAGCAATTATGAAGACTTTTGAAACAAATTAATAAGAAAATCTCAGCAAAGAAATAGAAGTTATAAAAAATAAACCAAATAGAAATAAAGTTGAAAAAATAAAATAAATAAACAAACACACTGGATGGGTTCAACAGCAAAATGCAGATGGGCAGGAAATAATAAGTGAACTTGAACACAAATAAATAGAATTGACCCTAAATGAACAACAGAAAAAAAATAGACTGGAAAAAAAAATGAACAGAACCATGAAAGCTATAATAATAATAAAAGATCTAACATTCATGTCATCTAGGTTCCAGAAAAAAGGAGAAGGGTTGTGGAACTGACAAAATATTCAAGGAAATTAAAGCTGAAAATTTCCAAAATCTGGCAAAAAGTATAATGCTACAGAGCTCATGTAATTCTATGTGCTATTTTTGCACCTGCCTGTGAGTCTCTAATTATTTAAAATAAAAGGTTTAGGGGCGCCTGGGTGGCGCAGTCGGTTAAGCGTCCGACTTCAGCCAGGTCACGATCTCGCGGTCCGTGAGTTCGAGCCCCGCGTCGGGCTCTGGGCTGATGGCTCAGAGCCTGGAGCCTGTTTCCGATTCTGTGTCTCCCTCTCTCTCTGCCCCTCCCCCATTCATGCTCTGTCTCTCTCTGTCCCAAAAATAAATAAACTTGAAAAAAAAATTTTTTAAATAAAAGGTTTAAAAAAGAGAAAATGACAAAAGAAAATGACCTCAAATCCTCTTGTTTGTTATTACCTCAGGGATATAAAGTTATAAAAGAGTGGCTATAATTTATTAAACCCTTATTATGTAACAAGCCCATCATATAATAATTTTTTCTTCATAACAATCCTAAGAAGTGATAATGATTATTATAATAATAACCACCTAATGTTTTAGGGCTTGCTATGTACCAGGCATTGTGCCAAGTGCTGGGCAGTCATATCACAATGAATTATCAAAACAATCTTATGACCTAGGCACTACTAATTATCTCCACTGTATAGATATGGAAACTGGTGACCCAGATCACATAATATACAAGTTCCACAATAGGAACAAGAACTGAGATTTTAAAATTGAGATTTAAAAAAGCAATAAATTTAAATTAAACCTATGATTATGTGGGAAAGAATAGGTCACATTAGCAAAGCCTAAATTATAGAATATTTAAGAGAAAATGAGATTTAATTCCTGTAATAATTTTACATTGTTAACCTGCATTAGGAAGTTTTCTTAAAAAGCTTCAGCCCAGCTATTATGATATATTAAATCAATGAGGTAACATACCTAACAAAGAAATATGTTCATATCTATCCCTACACTAGTACCAAGCAGCTTTAATATGGGCAGAGGCATTTTGATATTAAGCAAACTTGCAATATCATTCATCATTCAGTTTCACCGAAGGCAGCATAGTGTGATGAAGAGCATGAGCAATGAGATTAAATATGAACTCCTGCACCACTAATTGAATGGTATTGACAAATTACCATGTCTGTATCTCAGATTTCTCATCTGAAAAATGGAGATAACCACCCTTATCCAAACTAGTGAGAACATAATTCTGATATGTCCTAAAATGCCACGTTAATATAAAGTAAGAGTATGCAATTTAATACTTGACCATGAAGTACAAATGCCTTAAATTGACTAATATAGATCTTAGTAAGTATAAATACCTCCTCAATTCCTCTAAGCTGTAAAATAAAAAGTACCTTATCACAGGGAGAAAGGGAACTCATCACAAACCACTCAATCTTCCCTTATCCATAGGACTCCTGGCAAACTATAGGTGATATCTTGGGCAACAAAGATTTATGGTGGGAATTTCATTTCCACTTGTTACTGATATATTCCACATTAAAACATGCACATACACGGGCACCTCGGTGGCTCAGTCAGTTAAGTGTCTGACTTCAGCTTAGGTCATGATCTCACGGTTTGTGAGTTGAGCTCTGTGTTCGGGCTCTGTGTTGACAGCTCAGAGCCTGGAGCTGTTTCGGTTTCTGTGTCTCCCTCTCTCTGCCCCTCTCCCGCTCTCTCTCTCTCTCCCTCTCTCTCAAAAATAAATAAACATTTAAAAAACTTAAAAAAAAACATGCACATACATGCAGAGATGCAAGCACGCACATACATAGACACAATATCAATATTTATTACCTCCTTTCACCTTGATAGCTGATGTAGAAATACGAAATGATAAAGCACTCCATACTGGTTCCACCTGCTGTGGATCCTTCTGACCATGCGTTTCCTCTCACTCTGGATCATACAGATGTGTGTGTGTGTGTGTGTGTGTGTGTGTGTGTGTGTGTGTAACAGCCTGAGAACATGTTAAATGTGAAATACAAAATATAAAAATACAGCCGCTTTTCACCATTTTCATGAAGTTGTCTTGTGAAATTTTTATTTCAACACCAATCTGCTTGGAAAGCTTTTATTCTTATGTCAAGTGATACACTTGATTGGAATGCTGAACCTTTCACGTGAAGTTTAAATTAATACACAGATTCTGTACTTTACAGAAGCAGTGAATCACAAATAGATGATTAACGTATTACAGACTGATTCCGTCTTCCAAATACACCTACACTAGTATTGACATTGAAGTAGGTGTCAGAACCAGTAATACACCTTTTATATACACTACTTCTTGTATACATGTTTATACTTATATTTATATACGCCTGACCCAAATCTGTCCTGGGGCCAAGGTGCCACTGTACTTCATCAACCAAAAGGTATCTATTCTGCAGGTATTTAAAACCAAAACCTCCCACATTATCCAATTCTGGGACTCTTCTCTTGTCATCCACTTAAGTTTCTCTTTCTCCCAGGTGGGGGTCAGAACAAATGCTAACCAAGCTAGGATTCTCCCACTACGCTGCCACCTATTTTTGCCCTTCCTACGAGTACCTTGGCTTTAGCAGACAAGTCGACCTTGACCTCATCGCGGAAGAACACACCTCTACTTCCGATCTCCTCCAAAACCACTGACCCCCGGCCTGGGTATGCCTCCTCCAGAACTGCCTCTCTTCTTACCGGCCACAGGCACTAGTACACACACAATGTGGTTTCATAAAGCACCGGAGCCAGGAAGACGTCTCACCCACTCCTTTTGACCAGCATGCACGCACACACACACGCACCGACGCACGACAGTGCGCACAAAGGCCAAAGAGGATACTTAAACACTAGTGGCCTCCATGATGATTCAGTCTGTCTCCCCTACCCCCACGTACTCTTGCACTCGCCCTAATAAAGAAGTTTTACCAGGGCTAGGGTCTTTTGTGACAAGTGACCATCCCGCACTAGCTTCCCTCCCACTTTACCCCATCCCACACAGGACGTCGCGCACACACACAGAAACGCACGCGCGCGCGCACACACACACACACACCGCCTGAAGAGCCAGAAGTGAGATGAGTGCACCTGCAAAATGGAAGTAGTGATTACCCATTGGCTGCATGACATAGAGAGTTTTAATTGCCTTAAAACGCCCTGAGAATAGGTCCACAAATGGATCATTAGTTTTAAAAAACAGGCAGAGATTGTTTACTTTTGGACATTCTTTTCTCTTTTGCTCTAAAACCCTGTATTATTCTGCAAAAAAACAAAAACAAAAACTCAGAGACAATATATTTCAGAAATGTGTTCCATGTTAAACTTATTCTTTATTTTTAAAAGTATACTGCTTTAAAATAATCGCTACATGTTGCATACATACCTATGTGGTAACTAAAAAAAAATTTGTTATGTACCTATGGATGATATATAATACCATGTGATTCTTATATTATGTATTCTATTTTTCTCTGGTTTCCAAATATTTTAATATAATAATGCATCATTGGCCAGTAAACAAATGGCATGTGGTATTGAGTTTGGCATACACAGCTACAAAGATAATGAATGTACTCAGTGGTGAGGAAGTAACACCACAGTCACTATATTTTCCTCTTCATTAACCAGGCTTGCCAGTACCTTGCCAGTCCTTAAGTACTGCTGCTAAATTTGCCACTTAGCCTTCCTTAATACTTGCAGAAATCCTGGAGATTTTGTTATTAAACTGCAAAGTATGTTCTTTCACTTTTTGTTAAATTAGAAACAAATTAGGGAGACAATTATTAATAATTCAATAAAAATTTATTGCACTCCTATTGTATACCAGTTTTTAGTATTTCACAGATAAAAACTTAGTAATAAAAATAATACAGATACACCTATACAGCACTCACTGTGTCATACAGATTTCAAGCACTTCATATAAACCAATTAAATCTTCATAATAATCTGACGTAGATGCACAAATTATTATTATACTTTTACAGATATGAAAACTAAGACACACAAAGTAGCTTGTACAAGGTCACCCAACTAGTAAATTACAAAATTGGGATTTGAATTTAAGCAGCCTGGCTTCAAAGATGAATCACTCTGCTATATGGTATATAATACTAAATACTGTAATTTACACCATAAATTATTAGGTTCCCCCAAAATGGAATTTTATTGCATTTAGGCATTTCAGTATATTCCCTGGGAATACCAAAATTCTAACAAGGCCCAACAGCCACCTTAACAACCCTTTCAGGACTTTATAAATGATACATTTTTCAACAGAACAATTACAAAAAGAATTAAGGTAAAAATTCTATTCTTAGTCACACTTGGGCCCTACCTCCTAGTATAGGCCTCTCTGGTATATGGGCTGAAGCCTATGGCCTACCCTCAAAGCCTAAATTTTCTTTCCACTAGTCTAAACTTAAATCAAATGAACATCCATCCCAAGACAAGCTGAGAGTGATGACTGCCTCAAATTTCATCCCTGAGAAGGGGTGAAAGAGAAGGAAATATAAAAAAGCAGTCCCTGACATTAGGAACCTGGTCTGGTCCTCACAGCTAGGCCATGCTATTCTATTGGATAAACCATCTAATAGAATACCAACTTCAGACAAGGTTATGCTGGAACTGTATGAAAATGAGGCAAAGTAAGGCCATCTAATTTTGTCTAAGCACAGACAAAAACAAGGTCACAAAACACCAAACATCACTACCATTCTAGTTAAAGTCAGTGGCTACAACCTCTTTACCAATTACAGCTTTATCCTTGTTCTAGTATCTCCCCCCTATAGAAGAGATTTATTGAACTACCAATCATTAAATTGTCCTACAATATAGAATAAACCCCCACTTCCATAGACCCTCCATCAAATCACACAACCAAAGCCTAAATTCTGCAATATGTTTTCTAACACTTACTTACTGATAACACACAATGGTTCCCCAGGATGTGTGTTCTCCTGGGGGAGATGATGGAGACTGTGGGTATGTTCAACTTGTTCACCTATGTTCAACTTGGGCATGTGCTTATTCAACTATGGGTATGTCCTTGATGGTCTTTGGCTGGACACCACTGACATGAGGGATAAAGCAAAGGGGCTGGTCTGCCCTTACAGAAAGCCCAGAAACAGCTTTACTGCTCACTCTTCTGGAGGCAAGAGAAAGGGATAAGGAGAGACTTCAAGATGCCTGATCCTCCTCTGTAAAATAGCAGGAAAGATACACCCACGTTCCTGACTTTTTAATGCATAATAACAATAACAACGACTAAAAGGGTCCCAATCTTTATTTTGTGGAAGGGTTTGAAGGGGAGTTGGGAATTTAACAAACGTCAAGACTGAGGGTGGTGAAGACTATGAAAATGTTTACATTTATCAAGCATACATTGTATTTCCCAACTTAGGTTCCCCTATAATAGTAAGTTGTCTCTAGTTCCTTATACCCTGCCAACCATTGCAACCCCATAGAAAAGCAAGTGAGCATTTACTATTGACCCTGGGAGGAAGATATATTTAGAGGAGGATCCCATCCAGACAGGAAAAGGAAAGAAAAAGCCCATTATCTTCCTCCTCAGTTGATTGTAAAGATGAGGCAGAGGTAAAAAAAAAAAAAAAAATCAGTGTTATAAACTTACCTCTCTTAGCCAAAATCCGAAGGAGGCATGTTCAATAATGGAGGAATAAGTCACAAGCAAAAGAGATTTTGTTCCACTTTCATCTTATAATTCTGTGGGATCACATCACAATCACCTGGGATGGAAGAGTGGATAGGCAGCAATAACGAGACACAGCACTTCTTAGCCACTCTCAGATCTCACACGGCTTGGAAAGGATTTAAAAATTCCCTGTTGTCCCAGAGGGATAGATGTGACCTTCACAGAGTCTGCCAAAATGGGAAGCTGAACCTCTGGGTTTCCACACGTGAAGAAGGCAATGCCAACTCTGGGACAATGTCAGCTCTCTAACCAACCACATCCCTTTTCCCTAGTCAGTGCAGCCCCCTCCCCACCAATGTCATAAAACAATATAAGCCCCTGTACATCCAGATGACATTGTGGAAGGGTAGGTAAATCTGAAATATAGACTAACACACAGGAGCCTGTTATTTATGCAGTGTTTAAATTATAAACAGCAGTTAATTTCCTGGATTAAAACTGAGACTTTTGTTTCTCTGCAAACTTGGGGTGTGGAGGTGCACTCAGAATTAAAATTACATTAGTTATAAAACCTAAGATAGTTTCTTTGCACATCTAAGTATAGTGTTAGTAAATCTGCATGCATATTTAAACACATTGAAAAATAATAGAAAGTAAATCAAGACATTAACAGTGCTTATCTTTGGGGAGTGAGTATATGGATTTTGGTTTAATCAATGTATTGTTTAGTATTTCCTAAATGTTTTCCAATAAGCATAACACTTTTATAATGAGAAAAAAAGATAAGTTGTAAAACAGGAAACACACTGAAATTTTTATTTATTTTATTTCGCAGTGAAAGAACATGAAAAAAACTTTTCAAAATGATCATGTGATTACTTCCAATGAATGATTAAGTTTACTATAGGAAGAGAAATTACACACTGTAATTACAGTTTACATAATTACACAGAACAACATGTGGCAATCTTTTGAAAGCACTGTGATTAACACTTCACTGATAAACAATAACCTTAATATAACTAAGTTTTATTATTTATCATGGTCAAATAAAATACAAGAGCCTATGGATAAGCTGTTACTAACAATAAATGCAGTTTTATCTGAAAATTTTAACCATATGCAGGCTTCTTAAGCATTCAAGTTTTAAATTCTACTGTATTTTGTTGCAAAATGAAGCAGGTACAAGAGAATAAACCCACTAGATAAAGGACTAAGAAAACACACACACACACACACACACACACACACACACACACACAGCTTCAAAAAACCTTGGGTTGGTTCTCCAAGATTTTCTTTCCAAACAAATGTTGGTCTCATTTAGCAGTTCTGATAATATTCACAGCCACAGATTAATAGCTATATGTTTAAAGGACTTTAGAAGGATTAAACTACACATTATATAGATATTTTAAACCATCTACCACAGTTTATATTTCTTGAAAACATTCCACTACTAAAATGCAAGGTCACATTAATTAGTATTTAAATCTCTCTCATATTTCTGAGACCTATGTTTTAAATGACCCTACAAGAAAAAATTCAGAACACAAGGCTCTAATTAACTTCTTGTATCTTGAGTAACTAGATCTACAGCAGTTAATGTCAGGACCAAGTACACTTTGCTTTAGCGATCAACATCTTCTACTATTCCCTCAAGATTTTTGCAACAAGCTTTAACCTCCTCAATTGCAGCCATCCAATTATCATAAATAATTTTGTCATAAATTGCATCATTAACTTCCCTAACTACCCCCTCCTGCTGAGATTCAAGTGCATCACCTGAGAAAAACAACACTGATCTTGGTATTATGTAAGTACGTAAATTGTGACCAAGTAAAAAATCATCATTTCCATCCTTTCCATTTGAGTTGATTCCATGAGGAGTAAAGAAATTGAAGAACGAATCCTTGGGAAAATCTTCAGTTACAGTTCGGATTGTCCCCCAGATCCGGTGTTTCTGCTTCTTCCTGATGGTTTTCAAAGTGACATTCTTACCTTCATTCCAATCTATCTCACAGCCTATGCAATACTCAATTGCAGTTCCCCTATAGGGATGGGGATCATAATACGCCAGCCTTGACTTCAGCACATAAGTTTTTGTTAACAGCTCATTTTTGAAATATTCATTGGGCTTGAAGTGAAATTCTAGCGTGAAACTGAGAGGCTCGCCAGGATCTGAAAGTTTCACTTTAATATCTGTCAGGAGCTTCAGAATAGGCTCATCATATTTCTTAATCAAAGGAGTGAGTGTGTCAACGTTTTTTAATACAGTCAGCCAAAAATTAGGAATTCCTTTAGGATCCTGTTCTTCTTTATTCTCTTCTCCGGTAGCCTCGATGTCGTCATCAGTATCCTCGTCATCGTCATCATCCTCCTCCTCCTCGACAGCATAATCATAATAATCTCCTTCACAACCATCATCCTCATCCATATACTCATGTACCAGACCCTCCTCATTACCATCCATTTCTTCCTCATCATACATCTCATCATCGTAGTCCTCAGAGTCTGACTTATATTCACATTCCTCTTTTGTAGGTTCATAGATTGCATTTATGATCTGACGTCTTTTTTCCAATAACGGTTGATACATTTCAGCAAACTTCCTTTCAATGCCATGAAATTCCCTCAGAAATTTGGATTCCAGATTGGCCACTCTAGTTTGAAGTTTTTTGAGGGCTAACACACGGTACTTAACTTTCAAAGGCAGACTTTCAACAAAGTCTGTATCTAAAAGATAACCAATAAGTCCTTTTGGACGGTCTGTGTCTGAATCCTCATCAGTATCTTCATCTTTTACCCCGCCTTCCCCGGACCTAGCAGCAGCATCTTCACCTTTCTCCCCTTCTTCCCCAGGTCCTGCGGCGGCTTCCTCACCGTGCACTTTATCATCTCCAGGCCCAGCTGCGACATCTTCACTGCGCTCCGGTTGTTCCCCGGGTCCCTCCATCATTACCTTATTACCAGCCTCTTCTTGACTAGATTCTAACAGTTCCTTGTGGTCGGCTGACTCGGCCATTTTTCAAAAGACCGTACACGCTTAAGGTGGCTATCGCCAAGATAAGGAAGGAGACCTGACCTCCGCAGGGAAAGACTCACCGGAAAAGCAGAAGCAGAGGCGGCTGGGACAGAGGTGGAATGCGCAGTGGTGGCAGGCTGCAAGAGTAATGGTTGAGGCTGCTGCCGGGATGAAGGCTGTGCTGAGGCCGCGAGAAGCGGGAGGAGGCAATGGTGCCCTGGGCTGGAGCGCAGAGAAGGCGATGGTCGGTCTTGCAGGAACCATCCAGAGACTGCAGAGAGCTGCAGTGGGCGGACCTCCTCCGCAAGCAGCTAGTGCCGCAAGAAAAAAATGGTGCCACAGTATGATTACGCAGACGTCTCCTGACTAGATTTTCTTGGTGCATATAGTTTGCTGAGTCACTCCCTTCCTCCCTACGACTCTGCTCTAATTTCATTTGCTGGGCTACAGTGATTGACAAATCCTGAGCCAATAACTTATTAGATCTATCAAGTTTCCAAGCCCGCTCACCTTCCCAGGTTCTCTAATATAGCTGATTCATCTACCTCTAACTTAACCTCCAACCCCCACCCCCACCCCTGATTTTTCCAGAAACTTAAATTTTATTTGTTTATTCTTTCAATTTGTAACTAGTATTATACTTTTATGATTTCAAGAAAAGCTAAAAGAAAATAGTACCTAAAATGTCGGACAAGGAGAGAAGACAAGGCATCCACCCATCCTAAATTTGTCCCTTTAATTTTAGCCCCAGGCTCTGGGAGGAGGAAAGGGGTTTGGGGAGGGATTTATAAAGAGAGGCAGAAGGGAAAACACTAAAAAGAAATTAGCTATCTTGGTCTTAAGGTGATGTAACTGACAGTGATTTAAATATTCTATTTTTGTTTTTTTACTGTATTTTCCACAAGCTTAATGGTAAGTGAGCAGCAATTTTAAATTGGAAATGCTCCTAACATTTCCTGGGATAGGAGAGGGGACAGAAGACGTGATTAGTTAAGGTTAATGTGAAATACAGCCTAGTTAAACTTTGGTGAAGATCCAACGTGCTGTATCCAACTGTCTGACAAGTGAACACACAAGACAATAAACCAGTTGCCTGGCTAATCAGCAACTCACTCCTAATACGGACTTCCCTCTTCCTCCTTTTTGATTCTGGCTGTCAAGCCATTGGGAATTTTAAAAAGAAATGTTTAAATGTAAAGTAATATTTATTTTACAAATCACAGCACTTGCTTGACGCTTTTGTTACTGAAAATATTCCAAATCTCAGCATTACAGACATGGTTAAATATATGCCAGAGTATTCACAAGGTGGAATGCTATGTATGCAGTCATTTAAAAATTTCCTCTGGTTAGGAATCATTGATGATGTTTATTTTGTCCATATTTCCAATGTTGGTCATTTATTAATTGAATAATTTTAAAAATTTTACTATTTCCCGGATTTAAACAATCTGTATTGTGTTATTATCACAAAGATAAACACTGTTTACATATTTTATTTCTTTTCAGACTCTTGCAGTATACTGGTAATTTTTTTCTTTTTTCATATTTTATTTCTGTGTACTGTGTATCATTACAATATTTACAAAATTCAATTTTCAGGCTTATGTATTGATCTGGTAGGTCCCTTGTTATGAGTCCATTCATTGCTTTCCAAGTTTCCTTTTTTCTGGTTCTAGAGTTGCACCATTCCTTGTAGTTATCTGATATAAATACAACACATGCTTATTTTTGTAAAATTTGGAAAATGAGGAAAATTTTAGAGTATAACAGAAATCACTAGTAATCTCACAACCCTGAGAGAACCAATGTGAACATTTTGGTCTTGTTCTTTCTAACATGTCTACATATGTGTTCTGTTTGGGCTAGAGTTTTCTCAAAATAAAACTGAGATAAACTCTTTTATAAACTTTTCCCTCTCACTAACATATTCCAGTATACTTAAGTAGTTTCTAAAAATGTAATTTTAAAAGAAAACCCACTATTATATAAATATATTATGATGTTAAACCAAACTATTAAAAGATGAGGAGAATGTGTGCCATCTAATTTTAAGATTGAAGAGTCCTTCATAGTCATACATGCAGTCACAGAAACCATAAAGGGAATGATGTGTTTCATTACATATAACAAAAGTATATGACACCAAAGCATAGGCAACAAAACAAAAAATAGATAAATTGGAATTCTTCAAATTGGAAACATTTGTTCACAAAAAAATACTCTCAACAGAGTTAAAAGGCAGCCCATCAGGTGGGAGAAAATGTGTGCAAATCATATAACTGATAGAGGATTAATATCCAGAATACATAAGGAGTCCTACAACTCAAGAATAACAAAAACAAGCAAATCAGTTAAAAATGGGCAAAGGACTTGAAAATATGTCTCTACAAAGAAGAGATACAAAGGGCACCTGAAAAGATGTTCAATATCACTAATTAGAGAAATGCAAATCAAAACCACAAAGAGGTATCACTTCACACCCATTAAAATGGCTATTATCAGAAGAATAAAAACAGAAAATAAGTGTAGACAAGAATATGGAGAAATTGGAAACTTTGTGCATTATTGAGGAATGTGAAATGGTGCAACTCCAATAAAAAGCAATATGGTAGAACCTCAAAAAAATCAACATAGAATTACCATATGATCCAACTATTCCACTTCTAGGTATATACCCAAAAGAAATGAAAGCAGGGTATCTAACAGATATTTTTACACTCATATGTTCATAGCAACATTTAAAAGAAAAACTTAATGTTTATTTATTTTTGAGAGAGAGAGAGTACAAGCAGGGGGTGGGGCAGAGAGAGAGAGGGAGACACAGAATCTGATACAGTCTCCATCCAGGCTCTGAGCTGTCAGCACAGAGCCCGATGTAGGGCTCGAACTCGGGAACGGTGAGATCATGACATGAGCCAAAGTCGGATGCTTAAATGACTGATCCACCCAGGTGCCCCAGCAGCATTTTCCACAATAGCCAAAAGGTGGAAACAATGTAAATATCCATTGATGGAAGAATGGATTTTTTTTTAAAAAAAGTAGTACATATATACAATAGAAATATTATTCAGCCTTAAAAAGGAATGAAATTCTGACACATGATACAACATGGATTAACCTTGAAGACATTATGTTAAATGAAATAATACAAACATAAAAAGACAAATATTTTGTGATTCCACTTATATGAGGTATCTAGAATTGTCAAATTCATAGAGAAAGAAGGTAGAATGGTGGTTGCCAGAGTCTCGGGGAAGGTGGGAATGGGAGTTTTTGTTGCCATTTTGATACTTGTTTTGTGGTTGTTTTTTTTTTTATAAATTTTGTCTGATCCTGTCTTCTTTTGCTCTCTTGCATGGTTTGTTGGCTCTCTTTAGTGATATGCTTGGATTCCTTGCTCTTTAGTTTGCATATCTATTACTGGTTTTGACTTGTGGTTACCACTACATTTGCATATACCATCTTCTGCATATAGCAGTCTATATTAAGTTGATGGTCACGTAAGTTTAAACCACAGGGCACCTGGGTGGCTCAATTGGTTGAAGGCCTGACTTCAGTTCAGGTCATGATCTCACAGTTTGTGAGATCAAGCCCCGCATCGGGCTCCATGCTGATAGTGTGGAGCTTGCTTGGGATGGGATTCTCTCTCTCTCTCCTCTTTCTCTGCCCTTCCCGTACTCATGCTTTTTTTTTCTCTCTGTCTCTCAAAATAAATAAATAAACTTAAAAAAATGTAAACCCCTTCTTTACTCCTCTTTCCCCCATGCTTTGGATATGTGGTGTCATATTTTACATCCTTTTATTTTATGAATCCCTATACTGCATTTTACAGAAATACTTATTTTTGTTTTTTGCTTTTCATACTCATGGTCTTCCTTTCCACTCAAAGAGTCTCCCTTAATATTTCTTCTAGGGCTGGTTTAGTTGTCATAAACTCCTTTAGGTTTCGTTTGTCTGAGAAACTCTTTGTCTCTCCTATTTTGAATGATAGCCTTGCTAGATAGAGTATTCTTGGTTAAGGACTTTTCCCTTTCAGCACTTTGTATCATGCTACTCCATTCTGGCCTGCAAACTTTCCAATGAAATATCCACTTATTGCCTTGTGGTTTTCCTTTATATGTAATTGTCTTCTTTTCTCTTGCTTCTTTTACATATTTTTCTTTTCTAATTTATTTCTCTAATTTTTGCCACTTTAATTACCTTGTCTCTTAGTATGGTCCTCCTTGGGTTGATTTTTGAGGGTGAACTCTGTGCCTCATGCATCTGGATATCTCTTTCCTTCCAGATTAGGGAAGTTTTCAGCTATTATTTCTTTATGTTTTCTGCCCTCTTTTCACTCTCTTCTTCTTTGAATAGCCCTACAATGAGAATGTTATTATATTTGATGGAGTCACTGAGTTACCTAAAACCATTCTCAATTTTCATACTTTTTTCACTCATTTGTTCACTTTGTTCACTTTCCATTACTGTGTCTTTCAGGTCATTTATTCATTCTTCTGCTTCATCTAGCTTGCAATTAATGTAGTTTTAATTTCATTTATTATGTACTTAATCTCTGATTGGTTCATTTATATGTCTTTGTTAAGGGTCTCAACTCTTTTCTTAAATCCAGTGAGTATCTTTATGATGCTTAGTTTCAATTCTCTATCAAGCATCTTATTTATATATGTTTTGCTTAGGTCTTGCACTGTGGTTTGGTACTGGTCTTTCATTTGGAACATATTTCTCTATCTCCTCATTTTGTCTAACTCTGTGTGTGTTTCTCTGTGTTAGGAAATACATCTTTGTCTCTTGCTCCTGAGGTAATGAACTCATGAAGAAGATGTTCTGTAGTGCCCTGCAGTGAAGTGTCCTGTGTATGGTTCTTCAGGGAGTATCTTCTATATGTGTAGTGTGTGCCCTGCTATTGAGTCCTGGTTTCTTTTCATTCACTTCACGTTTCTGTAAAGGCTCTCTTTGCCTGTTGTGGGCAGGGTTTGGTCCATGGCCAAGTTGGTCATGTTTTTACAAGGTGTACATTGGTCTATTTGCAAAATGAGACCTGTCTCCACTACTGCCACCAGAACTAGGTCCAGAAAATCATGTGGGTCAGGAGACCCACATGATTTCCTTGGGAGAAAGCCCACAGTGCTGAGACTGAAGTGAGGAAAAACAGGAAGGGCTGATTTGCCAAAGCATATGGGGGGGGCAGGGCTTGGTGCAAGAAAGTTAGGTAGTAGGTGTGGGTACTAGGCTGATCCTTGCAAGAGGCCCTGGTTTTATGATGGGGAGGGTGGTAGACGCAAATCGCACTGGCCAGCTCCTTTGATCCTGGAGGGGATCCCTGCCTCTTTGCACCATGCTGTGAGATGAGCAACTCACTCTCCCTCCTCTCTTCCTTTTCATTTATCAAACTGCTGGTTCTATGCTGTATCTGCATGGTGTGTTTGTTGTATTGTCTCTTTAAGGGTGGGGACTTTGCTTCCTGTATCACATCAGGCTTGCCCAGAACTGAGCATGCTGATTTTTAATATTCTAGGCTTTAAGTCTGGCTGGTTGTAAGAACTCATGAAATTAGGTCTCTCTAGCTTTCAAAGCCAAATGTTATGGGAATTTATCTTCCCTGTACTGGCCACCTGATGTAAAAGTTTGTTTGTTTGTTTGTTTGTTTGTTTTGTAGATTCAAAAAAAAAGTTTGGTTTTTACCCTGTGCACCACTGGCTCCCTACCCACCACAGACAGCCAAGGTTGTTTAGCTCCAAAACAACGTCCTTTTTTTCAATATATGAAGTTTATTGTCAAATTGGTTTCCATACAACACCCAGTGCTCATCCCAAAAGGTGCCCTCCTCAATACCCATCACCCACCCTCCCCGCCCTCCCACCCCCATCAACCCTCAGTTTGTTCTCAGTTTTTAACAGTCTCTTATGCTTTGGCTCTCTTCCACTCTAACCTCTTTTTTTTCCTTCCCCTCCCCCATGGATTTCTGTTAAGTTTCTCAGGATCCACATAAGAGTGAAACCATATGGTATCTGTCTTTCTCTGTATGGCTTATTTCACTTAGCATAACATTCTCCAGTTCCATCCATGTTGGTACAAAGGGCCATATTTCATTCTTTCTCATTGCCATTGTGTATATTGTGTACTCAATTGTGTACTCATTGTGTACTCCATTGTGTATATAAACCACAATTTTTTGGCGGTCTGAGGGAAGATGGCGGCGTAGGAGGACGCTGGGCTCACCGCGCGTCCTGCTGATCACTTAGATTCCACCTACACCTGCCTAAATAACCCAGAAAACCACCAGAGGATTAGCAGAACAGAGTTGCCGGAGCCAAGCGCAGACGAGAGGCCCACGGAAGAGGGTAGGAAGGGCTGCGAGGCGGTGCGCGCTCCACGGACTGGCGGGAGGGAGCCGGGGCGGAGGGGCGGCTCGCCGGCCAAGCAGAGCCCCCGAGTCTGGCTTGCAAAAAGCGGAGGGGCCTGACGGACTGTGTTCCGACAGCAAGCGCGACTTAGCGGCTGGGAGGTCATAAGTTAACAGCTCTGCTCAGAAAGCGGGAAGGCTGGAGGACAAAGGGAAGGAAAGCTGCTGAGCCCCCGGACGACAGAGCTCAGTTTGGTGGGGACCAAAGGCGCTCGCCAGCGCCATCTTCCCCGCCCATCCCCCAGCCAAAATCCCAAAGAGAACCAGTTCCTGCCAGGGAACTTGCTCGCTCCGCGCAAACACCCAACTCTGCGCTTCTGCGGAGCCAAACCTCCGGCAGCGGATCTGACTCCCTCCTGCTGCCACAGGGCCCCTCCTGAAGTGGATCACCTAAGGAGAAGCAAGCTAAGCCTGCCCCTCCTGCCCCTGTGCACCTTGCCTACCCACCCCAGCTAAGACGCCAGATCCCCAGCATCACAAGCCTGGCAGTGTGCAAGTAGCCCAGACGGGCCACCCCATCCCACAGTGAATCCCGCCCCTAGGAGAGGGGAAGAGAAGGCACGCACCAGTCTGACTGTGGCCCCAGCGGTGGGCTGGGGGCAGACATCAGGTCTGACTGCGGCTCCGCCCACCAACTCCAGTTATACACCACAGCACAGGGGAAGTGCCCTGCAGGTCCTCACCACGCCAGGGACTATCCAAAATGACCAAGCGGAAGAATTCCCCTCAGAAGAATCTCCAGGAAATAACAACAGCTAATGAGCTGATCAAAAAGGATTTAAATAATATAACAGAAAGTGAATTTAGAATAATAGTCATAAAATTAATCGCTGGGCTTGAAAACAGTATAGCTGACAGCAGAGAATCTCTTGCTACAGAGATCAAGGGACTAAGGAACAGTCACGAGGAGCTGAAAAACGCTTTAAATGAAATGCATAACAAAATGGAAACCATGACAGCTCGGATTGAAGAGGCAGAGGAGAGAATAGGTGAACTAGAAGATAAAGTTATGGAAAAAGAGGAAGCTGAGAAAAAGAGAGATAAAAAAATCCAGGAATATGAGGGGAAAATTAGAGAACTAAGTGATACACTCAAAAGAAATAATATACGCATCATTGGTATCCCAGAGGAGGAAGAGAGAGGGAAAGGTGCTGAAGGGGTACTTGAAGAACTAATAGCTGAGAACTTCCCTGAAGTGGGGAAGGAAAAAGGCATTGAAATCCAAGAGGCACAGAGAACTCCCTTCAGACGTAACTTGAATCGATCTTCTGCACGACATATCATAGTGAAACTGGCAAAATACAAGGATAAAGAGAAAATTCTGAAAGCAGCAAGGGGTAAACGTGCCCTCACATATAAAGGGAGACCTATAAGACTCGTGACTGATCTCTCTTTTGAAACGTGGCAGGCCAGAAAGAGTTGGCACGAGATTTTCAGTGTGCTAGACAGAAAAAATATGCAGCCGAGAATCCTTTATCCAGCAAGCCTGTCATTTAGAATAGAAGGAGAGATAAAGGTCTTTCCACACAAACAAAAACTGAAGGAATTTGTCACCACTAAACCAGCCCTACAAGAGATCCTAAGGGGGACCCTGTGAGACAAAGTACCAGAGACATCACTACAAGCATAAAACATACAGACATCACAATGACTCTAAACCCATATCTTTCTATAATAACACTGAATGTAAATGGATTAAATGCGCCAACCAAAAGACATAGGGTATCAGAATGGATAAAAAAACAAGACCCATCTATTTGCTGTCTACAAGAGACTCATTTTAGACCTGAGGACACCTTTAGATTGAGAGTGAGGGGATGGAGAACTATTTATCATGCTACTGGAAGCCAAAAGAAAGCTGGAGTAGCCATACTTATATCAGACAAACTAGACTTTAAATTAAAGGCTGTAACAAGAGATGAAGAAGGACATTATATAATAGTGACAGGGTCTATCCATCAGGAAGAGCTAACAATTATAAATGTCTATGCGCCGAATACCGGAGCGCCCAAATATATAAAACAATTACTCATAAACACAAGCAACCTTATTGATAAGAATGTGGTAATTGCAGGGGACTTTAACACCCCACTTACAGAAATGGATAGATCATCTAGACACACGGTCAATAAAGAAACAAGGGCCCTGAATGAGACATTGGATCAGATGGACTTGACAGATATATTTAGAACTCTGCATCCCAAAGCAACAGAATTGACTTTCTTCTCGAGTGCACATGGAACATTCTCCAAGATAGATCATATACTGGGTCACAAAACAGCCCTTCATAAGTTTACAAGAATTGAAATCATACCATGCATACTTTCAGACCACAATGCTATGAAGCTTGAAATCAACCACAGGAAAAAGTCTGGAAAACCTCCAAAAGCATGGAGGTTAAAGAACACCCTACTAACGAATGAGTGGGTCAACCAGGCAATTCGAGAAGAAATTAAAAAATATATGGAAACAAACGAAAATGAAAATACAACAATCCAAACGCTTTGGGACGCAGCGAAGGCAGTCCTGAGAGGAAAATACATTGCCATGCAGGCCTATCTCAAGAAACAAGAAAAATCCCAAATACAAAATCTAACAGCACACCTAAAGGAACTAGAAGCAGAACAGCAAAGGCAGCCTAAACCCAGCAGAAGAAGAGAAATAATAAAGATCAGAGCAGAAATAAACAATATAGAATCTAAAAAAACTGTAGAGCAGATCAACGAAACCAAGAGTTGGTTTTTTGAAAAAATAAACAAAATTGACAAACCTCGAGCCAGGCTTCTCAAAAAGAAACGGGAGATGACCCAAATAGATAAAATCATGAATGAAAATGGAATTATTACAACCAATCCCTCAGAGATACAAACAATTATCAGGGAATACTATGAAAAATTATATGGCAACAAATTGGACAACCTGGAAGAAATGGACAAATTCCTGAACACCCACACTCTTCCAAAACTCAATCAGGAGGAAATAGAAAGCTTGAACAGACCCATCACCAGCGAAGAAATTGAATCGGTTATCAAAAATCTCCCAACAAATAAGAGTCCAGGACCAGATGGCTTCCCAGGGGAGTTCTACCAGACGTTTAAAGCAGAGATAATACCTATCCTTCTCAAGCTATTCCAAGAAATAGAAAGGGAAGGAAAACTTCCAGACTCATTCTATGAAGCCAGTATTCCTTTGATTCCTAAACCAGACAGAGACCCAGTAAAAAAAGAGAACTACAGGCCAATATCCCTGATGAATATGGATGCCAAAATTCTCAATAAGATACTAGCAAATCGAATTCAACAGCATATAAAAAGAATTATTCACCATGATCAAGTGGGATTCATTCCTGGGATGCAGGGCTGGTTCAACATTCGCAAATCAATCAATGTGATACATCACATTAATAAAAGAAAAGAGAAAAACCATATGATCCTGTCAATCGATGCAGAAAAGGCCTTTGACAAAATTCAGCACCCTTTCTTAATAAAAACCCTTGAGAAAGTCGGGATAGAAGGAACATACTTAAAGATCATAAAAGCCATTTATGAAAAGCCCACAGCTAACATCATCCTCAACGGGGAAAAACTGAGAGCTTTTTCCCTGAGATCAGGAACACGACAGGGATGCCCACTCTCACCGCTGTTGTTTAACATAGTGCTGGAAGTTCTAGCATCAGCAATCAGACAACAAAAGGAAATCAAAGGCATCAAAATTGGCAAAGATGAAGTCAAGCTTTCGCTTTTTGCAGATGACATGATATTATACATGGAAAATCCGACAGACTCCACCAAAAGTCTGCTAGAACTGATACATGAATTCAGCAAAGTTGCAGGATAGAAAATAAATGTACAGAAATCAGTTGCATTCTTATACACTAACAATGAAGCAACAGAAAGACAAATAAGGAAACTGATCCCATTCACAATTGCACCAAGAAGCATAAAATACCTAGGAATAAATCTAACCAAAGATGTAAAGGATCTGTATGCTGAAAACTATAGAAAGCTTATGAAGGTAATTGAAGAAGATTTAAAGAAATGGAAAGACATTCCCTGCTCATGGATTGGAAGAATAAATATTGTCAAAATGTCAATACTACCCAAAGCTATCTACACATTCAATGCAATCCCAATCAAAATTGCACCAGCATTCTTCTCGAAACTAGAACAAGCAATCCTAAAATTCATATGGAACCACAAAAGGCCCCGAATAGCCAAAGTAATTTTGAAGAAGAAGACCAAAGCAGGAGGCATCACAATCCCAGACTTTAGCCTCTACTACAAAGCTGTCATCATCAAGACAGCATGGTATTGGCACAAAAACAGACACATAGACCAATGGAATAGAATAGAAACCCCAGAACTAGACCCACAAACGTATGGCCAACTCATCTTTGACAAAGCAGGAAAGAACATCCAATGGAAAAAAGACAGTCTCTTTAACAAATGGTGCTGGGAGAACTGGACAGCAACATGCAGAAGGTTGAAACTAGACCACTTTCTCACACCATTCACAAAAATAAACTCAAAATGGATAAAGGACCTGAATGTGAGACAGGAAACCATCAAAACCTTAGAGGAGAAAGCAGGAAAAGACCTCTCTGACCTCAGCCGTAGCAATCTCTTACTCGACACATCCCCAAAGGCAAGGGAATTAAAAGCAAAAGTGAATTACTGGGACCTTATGAAGATCAAAAGCTTCTGCACAGCAAAGGAAACAACCAACAAAACTCAAAGGCAACCAACGGAATGGGAAAAGATATTTGCAAATGACATATCGGACAAAGGGCTAGTATCCAAAATCTATAAAGAGCTCACCAAACTCCACACCCGAAAAGCAAATAACCCAGTGAAGAAATGGGCAGAAAACATGAATAGACACTTCTCTAAAGAAGACATCCGGATGGCCAACAGGCACATGAAAAGATGTTCAGCGTCGCTCCTTATCAGGGAAATACAAATCAAAACCACACTCAGGTATCACCTCACGCCAGTCAGAGTGGCCAAAATGAACAAATCAGGAGACTATAGATGCTGGAGAGGATGTGGAGAAACGGGAACCCTCTTGCACTGTTGGTGGGAATGCAAATTGGTGCAGCCGCTCTGGAAAGCAGTGTGGAGGTTCCTCAGAAAATTAAAAATAGACCTACCCTATGACCCAGCAATAGCACTGCTAGGAATTTATCCAAGGGACACAGGAGTACTGATGCATAGGGGCACTTGTACCCCAATGTTCATAGCAGCACTCTCAACAATAGCCAAATTATGGAAAGAGCCTAAATGTCCATCAACTGATGAATGGATAAAGAAATTGTGGTTTATATACACTATGGAATACTACGTGGCAATGAGAAAAAATGAAATATGGCCTTTTGTAGCAACGTGGATGGAACTGGAGAGTGTGATGCTAAGTGAAATAAGCCATACAGAGAAAGACAGATACCATATGGTTTCACTCTTATGTGGATCCTGAGAAACTTAACAGGAACCCATGGGGGAGGGGAAGGAAAAAAAAAAAAGAGGTTAGAGTGGGAGAGAGCCAAAGCATAAGAGACTGTTGAGAACTGAGAGCAAACTGAGGGTTGATGGGGGGTGGGAGGGAG
>NW_024420192.1:31677-61834 GCF_014898765.1 Herpailurus yagouaroundi | reverse complement strand
GAGGAGGGCACCTTTTGGGATGAGCACTGGGTGTTGTATGGAAACCAATTTGACAATAAATTTCATATATAAATAAAAAAAAATAAAAAAAATATCTATATTACCCAAAGCAGTCTCCAGATTGTTTAATCCCCACCCAAACCTCAATGTTATTTTTTATATAAATTGCTATGTGTAGCTTTATTTTAAATTTTAAAGATGGAAAATACCGGGGCGCTTGGGTGGCTCAGTTGGTTGAGCATCCAAATGTGGCCTAGGTCATGATCTCGCCATTTCTGAGTTCCAGCTCCAATCGGGCTTTCTGCTGACAACTCAGAACCTGGAGCCTGTTTCAGATTCTGTGTCTCCCTCTCTCTCTGCCCTTCCCCTCTCTCTCTGCGCACATTAGTGCACGCGCTCTCTCTCTCTTTCTCTCCCTCTCAAAAATAAAAATAAGCATTAAAAAAATTTTAAGGTGGAAAATATCACTTATGAAACTTTGTTCTTTTTCAGCATTGTGTTGGCAATTTTGTCATTTCATATCAACATTAGCATAAGCTTGTCAATATCCACAAAATAACTTGCTGGGATTTTGATTGGTATTACACAGTCCTTGTGAGTGGAACTAGTACTCATAAAAGTGGCCTGAGAAAACTCCTTTGCCATTTCCAATATGTGAAATTACAGTGAAAATACATCCACCTATGAACCAAAAAGTGGACTCTCACCAGGCAACAAATCAGCTAGTGCCATGATCTTAGAATTCCAGCCTCTAGAACTTTAAGAAATAAATATTTTTTCAGGGTGCCTGGGTGGCTCAGTCAGTTAAGCCTGACTCTTGATTTCAGTTCAGGTCATGATCTCGCGGTTCTGGTTCGTGAGTTCAAGCCACATGTCAGGCTCTGTGCTGATAGTGTCGAACCAGCTTGAGGTTTTGTCTCTTCCTCTTTCCCTGCCCTTCCCCTGTTTGAACTCTCTCTCTCAAAATAAATAAATAAACATTAAAAAAATAAATTTTTTGATTTTCATAATCCACCCAGTTTGTGATATATTTGTCATACCAGCCCAATAAGACTAAGTATTTAAACAATTAATATTTAAAGGGAATATTGGTATGGCTAGAATAATATGTACCATATGTGTAACTCCTTGTTTTTTGTTTTTATTTTATTGTCTTCCACTCATCTTTCATTTTCTCAGATTTTAATTGAATATTTTATGTGATTCCATATTCTTTCTTTTCAAATTTCTATTCTAATTCTTTCTTAATTAGTTGTTGCCGTAGAGTATACAATATACATTTATAACTAATTTAAATTCACCTTCAAAAAACACTATACTGTTTTATAGACAGTTCAGGTACTGTATACTAGTGTTCCACTTCCTTCTTCCTATCCTTTATTACATTTCTGACATTGATTTGACTTATCTGTAAACTAAGATCACCCAACACATTGTTGCTATTATTATTGTAAACAAACTGTTATCTGTTACAGCAATTAAGAATAAGACAAACAAATGATTTTATTTCACCTTTGTTTAAACCTTCTCTAACACTCTCCTTTCTTTATATAGGACAAGTTACTGACATATATTTGTTCTCTCTGGAGAACATCTAGTTTTTATTGCAAGGCAGGTTTAATGGTGACAAATTCCCTCAAGTTTTGTTTGTTCAAAATCTTTATTCATCCTTCAGTTTTGAATGATTATTTTGCTAGACACAAAGTTCTAGGTTGGTGGATTTGGGTGTTTTTTTTTTTTTCTTTCAACAATTTATGTATTTCACTCTACCCTCCTTGTTTTATTTATTTATTTTTTAAGAGAAGTTCCGATGTAATACTTATCCTTGTTTCTCTATATGTAAGATGTTTTTTCCTTCTGACTTTTTTCAAGATTTTTAAAATCATCTTTGATTTTCTGCATTTTGAATGTACTATTCTTGGTGTGCATTTTGGGGGTATTTTTTCTGCTTGGGATTCTCAGGGAATCCTAGATTCTGTTTGGTGTCTGTCATTAAATTCAGAAAGTTCTAGGGGCACCTGGGTGGCTTAGTTGGTTTAGCATCCACCTTACACTCAGGTCATGATATCACGGTTCATGGGTTCAAGCCCCGTGTCAGGCTCTGTGCTGACAACTTGGATCCTGGAGCCTGTTCCAGATTCTGTTTCTTCCCCTCTCTCTGCCCCTCCCCCACTCATGCTCGGTCTCTCTCTCTCTCTCTCTCAAAAAATAAACATTAAAAAAATTAAAAAAGAAAGTTCTATAACATTACTTCAAATATTTCTTCTCTTTTATTTTTTTATTCTAGAATTCTCATTATGTGGATATAATATCTTTTATAATTGTCCAACAATTCTTGCATATTTTGTTCCATTTTTGTTTTCTAGTTCTTTTTTGTTTGCTTTTCAGTGTAGGAAGTTTCTATTGACATATATTGAAGCTCACTCTTCCTTTCTCACCTATGACCAGTCTCTTGAAGATCCCATCAAAAACATTTTTTACTTTCTTACCATGATTTAAAAAAAATTCATATTTCCTTTTGATTCTTTTTTTAATGAAATTTATTGTCAAATTGATTTCCAAACAACACCCAGTGCTCATCCCAACAGGTGCTCTCCTCTTTGACCATCACCCACTTTCTGCTCACCCCCACCCCCCATCTACCCTTAGTTTGTTCTCAGTCCTTAAGAGTCTCTTATGGTTTGCCTCCCTCCCTCTCTGTAACTTTTTTTTCCCCCTTTCCCTCCCCACTGGTCTTCTGCTGAGTTTCTCAGGATCCATATAAGAGTGAAAACATATGGTATCTGTCTTTCTCTGTAAGACTTATTTCACTTAGCGTAACACTCTCCAGTCCCATCCACATTGCTACAAAAGGCCATATTTCATTCTTTCTCATTGCCATGTAGTACTCCATTGTGTATATAAACCACATCTTCTTTATCCATTTGTGAGCTGATGGACACTTAGGCTCTTTCTCTTATTTGGCTATTGTTGAAAGTGCTGCTATAAACGTTGGAGTACAAGTGCCCCTATGCATCAGCACTCCTGTATCCCTTGGGGAAATTCCTAGCAGTGCTATTGCTGGATCATAGGGTAGTCCTATTTTTAATTTTTTGAGGAACCTCCACACTGTTTTCCAAAGTGGCTGCACCAGTTTGCATTCCCACCAACAGTACAAGAGGGTTCCCGTTTCTCCACATCCTCTTCAGCATCTATACTCTCCTAATTTGTTCATTTTAGCCACTCTGACCGGCATGAGGTGGCTTTGATTTGTATTTCTCCTATGAGGAGTGATGTTGAGCATCTTTTCATGTGCCTATTGGCCATCTGGATGTCTTCTTTGCAAAAGTGTCTATTCATGTCTTCTGCCCATTTCCTCACTGGATTGTTTTTTGGGTGTGGAATTTGGTGAGTTCTTTGTAGATTTTGTATACTAGCCATTTATCCGATATGTCATTTGCAAATATCCTTTCCCATTCCGTTGCCTTTTAGTTTTGTTGATTGTTTCCTTTGCAGTGCAGAAGCTTTTTATCTTCGTGAGGTCCCAATAGTTCATTTTTGCTTTTAATTCCCTTGCCTTTGGAGATGTGTCAAGTAAGAAATTGCTATGGCTGAATCCAGAGAGGTTTTTTTTCCTGCTTTCTCCTCTAGGGTTTTGATAGTTTCCTGTCTCACATTCAGGTTCTTTATCCATTTTGAGTTTATTTTTGTGAATGGTGTAAGAAAGTGGTCTAGTTTCATTCTTCTGCATGTTGCTGTCCAGTTCTCCCAGCAGCATTTTTTAAAAGACTGTTTTTTTTCCATTGGATATGCTTTCCTGCTTTGTCAAAGATTAGTTGGCCATATTTTTGTGGGTCCAATTCTGGAGTCTCTATTCTATTCCACTGGTTTATGTGTCTGTTTTTGTGCCAATACCATGCTGTCTTGGTGATTACAGATTTGTAGTAGAGGCTAAAGTCTGGGATTGTGATGCCTCACGCTTTGGTCTTCTTCTTCAATATTACTTTGGCTATTTGGGGTCTTTTGTGGTTCCATACAAATTTTAGGATTGCTTGTTCTAGCTTTGAGAAAATGCTGGTGCAATTTTGATTGGGATTGCATCGAATGTGTATATTGCTTCGGGTAGTATTGACATTTTAACAATATTTATTCTTCCAATCCATGAGCACGGAATGTTTTTCCATTTCTTTATATCTTCGTCAATTTTCTTCATAAGCTTTCTATAGTTTTCAGCATATAGATCTTTTACATTTTTGGTTAGGTTTATTCCTAGGTATTTTATGGTTCTTGGTGCAATTGTGAATGGGATCAGTTTCTTTCTTTGTGCCTGGGGGCACAGATGGGGAGGTCCTCTCTCCACCAACTCCCCTGACCCTGCACTTGGCTAGGATTAAAAGTCCTGGTCCATGTGCTCTGGACCTGGGGAAGAGCCTCTCAGTGTGGAGATATGTGGTCCCAGCTGGGTTTGTCTGTGCCACAGCACTTCAGGGAGGAATGCTTTCTCCTACTGGGGACTGAGCTGCAGCCCTCACCGTGAGCCCCCAGGGTGGCAGACGCAAGTAGCCTTTGTCTTTTCCACAGCACTCTAGGGAAATGGCCACCTTTTCTTCCTGCAGACTGTGCCCTTGGCCCAGCCACTGCACCCGGGGGTGGCGGACGCAGGAAGGTTCTGTACTATCGTGTAGGCCTCCAGGGAGGGAACTACTTTCTCCAGATGCAGACTGAGCCCCTGACCTACCACCGCACCCAGGGCTGGCTCCCCTCCTCCCCAGGTGCACAAACAGGGAGCCAGCTCCAGTCGAAGAAAACCCCACACTTAGAGATCGGATCCCTCTCAGTCTCAGTGTGAGGTCTTTCTCCTGTCCAGATACAGTCCTACACTTCCCTAGCCCCTCTTTCTCTTCCCTTTGTCTCTCCGCAGAAGGGAGTCCCTCCCTTCTGTGCCCTTATGGCCTTTTTTTTTTTATCTCCCCCAGTTCATAGTTACCCACTTAGCTTTTTTCCAGCTTCCCCATTTTCTTCCTAGTAGATTCAGTCTCTTTTCCTCCCAGGCTCTGGTGTTCAAAGTCAATTGGCTTCTACACTTCTTCGTTTGAGAGATGCGGGAAGTATGGATTCCGCCTACTTCTCCACCATGTTGACCCCTCTCCCTTTTGATTCTCATTTAGAGTTTCCATCCTTCTGCTTACATTTCTCATTTGTTATTGAATTTTTTTCACTGTTTCCATTGGAAATCTTAACGTATTAATCATGGTTATTTAAAAATCCAAATCTGATGGAACCATAGTGTTGTGTTCTGAAAATATGCATGGTATGATCTTAATCTTTTTGTATCTGTTAAGGGCTTATTTACAACCCAGTATGTGATCTATACTGGAGAATGTTCCATGTTCACTCAAGAAGAATGTGTGTTCTGCTGCTCTGGGATAAAAATGTTGTAAATATATCTGTTAAGTCCATCTCATCCAGTGTGTCATTCAAAGCCATTGTTTCCTTGTTGATTTTCTGGTTAAATTATCTGTCCATTGCTGTCAGTCAGGTATAAAGTGTCCGGATATCATGGTATCATCAATTAATTTCTTTATGTTTCTTATTAATTGATTTATATTTTGGGGGCTCTCAAGTTCAGAGCATAAATATTTACAATTGTTAGATCTTCTTGATGGATAGACCCCTTAATTATAACATAATATACTGTTATTCATCTCTTGTTACAGTCTTTGTATTAAAATCTTCATGTCTGATGTAATTATGTCTACTCTGGCTTTATTTGAACTCCATTCGCATGATAGATAATTCTCCATTCCCTCATTTTCAATCTTCAGGTGTCTTTAAGTCTAAAATGAATCTCTTGTAGGCAACACATAGATGGATCTTGTGTTTTATCCATTTTGATACCTTATGTGTTTTGATTGGAGCATTCAGTCCATTTATATTCAGAGTGATTATTGAAAGATATGAATTTAGTGTCATTTTGTTACCTGTAGAGGTGGTGTTTCTGGTAATGTTCTTTGTTTTTTTGTAGTCTTTGTTGCCTTGTTCCTTTTTTTTTTCTTCAAAGAGTCCCCCTTAAAACTTCTTGCAGGCCGGGCATAGTGGTCATGATTTCCTTTAGGTTTTGTTTTTCTTGGAAACTCTTTATCTCTCCTTCTATCCTGAATGACAGTGTTGCTGGATAAAGAAATCTTAGCTGCATATTTTTCCCATTCAGCATATTGAATATTTCCTGCCACTCTGTTCTGGCCTGCCATGTTTCAGTGAACAAGTCTGCTTCCAACCTTATGTGTCTACCCTTGTAGTTTAAGGACCTTTTGTCCTTAGCTGCTTTCAGAATTCTGTCTTTATCTTTGTATGTTGCAAGTTTCACTATGATATGTCATGCTGTTGACTTGTTTTTGTTGATTTTGAGGGAAGTTCTCTGTGCTCCTTGGACTTCAATGCCTGTTTCCTTCCCCAGATTGGGGAAGTTCTCAGCTATAATTTGTTCAAGTAACCTTATGTCACTGTTTCCTACTCTTCTTCTGTGATTCCCATGATATGGATATTGTTTCATTTCATGGTTTCACTTAGTTCTCTAAATCTCCCCTCGTGATATAATAATTTCTTCCCTCCTTTTTCAGCTTCACTATTTTCCATAATTTTATCTTCTATCTCACTTATTCTCTCCTGTGCTTATTCAATCCTCATTTCACTGTAACCAGTTTGGGGTTTTTTTGCATCTCAGTTATAGCATTTTTTATTTCATCCAGACTAGTTTTGAGTTCTTTGATCTCTGCAGCAAGGGTTTATCTGGAGTTTTCTATGCTTTTATGGCCAAGTAATGACTGTTGTTCTAAATTTTTGTTCAGATATATTGCTTATATCTCTTTTGAAAAAGACCCTGGCTATGATTTGTTCTTGACCTTTCTTTTGGGGAGAATTCCTCTGTCTTGTCATTTTGGCTAAGTTTCTCTCTTTTGTGTGTTTTAAAAGTTGTTACGTTTCCTGCACTGGAGAAGAATGCTATATTAAGGGGTCACACATTGTCCAGGGGCTGGCACTTCAGGAAGTGTTTCTGGTGTATGCTGTATGCACTCTGCTGTTGTGTTTTGGTTGCTCTTTTCCTCTGGTTAGTCTTCTGCCGAGCTCCTCCTTGCTTGCAGTGGTGGAATATTTGGACCTTTAACTCAGTGTGCTTTGATTTGTTTGTTGAACTAACTCTGGAAAAAAGGGGCAAAAAAGCCTTATCCCAACTAAAGAGAAAAGGAAAGTGTACAATGAAAAAAAACAAAACAGAGAATCAAAGAACTATAAAGCTGATCCCAAAGAAATTAAAAAGGAAAAAAAAACAGGGTGAAAAGCAGAAGAAAAGAAAAAAGAAAGAAAAAAGAATAAAAAAGCCTGATCCAAAAAAAAGGAAATAGGAAAACAAACAAACAAGAAACTATGAGCTTGAATTCAATAGAATAGAAGAAAAAGGAAAAAAAAGAAAGTACTGTAGGTGTCATTTTGAAGCACTCGATTTTCAGTGCACTTGGTGCATGGGGCGTGCTGCCTATGCTGGCCTTCTGGAAGAGAGGCTCATTATGTTGGCTTAGAGTCAGTCTTGCCCCAGTAAATAAGTATTTGCTAGGCACAGGGCGGTGGGGTTTGGTGCAAGCCGGTCCCACCTCCACCAGGGGCCACTGTGTTGCTCTCTCAAGTCTCACTGTGTTGGTGTTGGGTGGAAAATGGCACCACCCCAAATCTCTCATCCCCAGACTGGGAATCTTGCATCCCCTGCTGTTCAGGCAGCCCTCAAAGAATAGTGAGAGCAGTCAGGTGGCCCTGTCTCACAAGTCTCCTGTGTTTCTTCTTTACCTCACAGCTGGGGTTCAAAACCCAAAGTCTTAAAGGAGCCGGCACCGCACAGATCTGCTCTCTTCCTCCAGAGTAGAGTCTCTCCACCCTGCAGATGAAAGGTCTTTGGCTGGCACCTGCATGGCCTTTTGTTCTTGGGGAGGCAATAAACCTTCTTCCAAAAGTACTCCAAGAAGGGGAATGTTCTCTCCCACTTCACCCTGGAGACCTCTACACCACCCTATGAGTGCCAGGGCCAGCTCCCTCCTCCCCAGGAGTGTGTGCCACTGCTGCGCTCTGGAGAAAGTTGTGAACTTCTAAAACCTCAGCGTTTGAGCTCCAAAAGCTGTTTGCACAAAAGAACTGGCACACTCAGTACTTCTCACTTCCCAGTCCTTGGTCCAGAGAGTTTTCCTCTTGTGCTAACTTGATGTGGCACTTTCTCACAACCTCTCTTTCTCTCCTTTTTGTCTCTCCATGGGAAGGGTTTCCTCCACTCCATGGCATCACCATTTTTCTCTTCCCCAGTTCAGATCCAAGCACCTGCCAAGCTGTCTCCCTCCAACTACAGAGATCCTTCTGCCACTCTGCAGATTGATTTCCTGTGTGTTCCAAGTGATCTGACCTCAATACAGCTGTGTCTGAGGGGCAAGGAAAGCCCAGGGTGCACCTACTTCTCCACCATCTTACCTCCTCTTCTGTTTCATTTATTTTCGTATTTTATTCCCTGATTTCTGCTCTTCATTACTCCTTTTCTTCCTACTTTTGGTTTATTTTGCTTTTATTTTTCCGCTTTTCTGAGAAGGAAGTCCTATATTATAATTTTTGTTATCTTGCCAAAAATTCCAGTTATATTTAAATATAATTGACATACAATGTTATATAAGGTGTACAACATATTGACAGTTCTATACATTACTCAGTGTTCACCATGATAATTGTAGTCACCATATGGTATTATTAAAATATTATTGATTCTAGTCCCTTTTGTATACCTTACATCTCCATGTCTTATTTATTTTATAACCGGAAGTTTGTACCTCTTTTTTCCCTTCAACTATTTGGCTCATCCCCTCAATAACCTCCCCTTTGGCAACCACCAGTTTGTTCTTTGTATTTAAGAATCTGTTTGTTCATTTGATTTGTTATTTAGATTTCACATATAAGTGAAATGTTTTGATATTTGTCTTTCTTTGTCTGACTTATTTCACTTAGCATAATATCCTGTAGATCCACTCATGTTGTTGCAAATGACAAGATTTTATCCTTTTTTATGGCCAAGTAATGTGTGTGCATGTGTGTGTTTGTGTATGTGTGTGTTTACCACATCTTCTATATCCACTCACCTAAGGATGGACAGTTGTAAACACAGAGATGCATACATCTTTTCAAATTTGCAGAGGTTGTTTGTTTGTTTGTTTGGGTAAATAGCCAGAAGTGGGATTGATGAATCATATGGCATTTCTATTTTTAATTTTTTGAGGATCGTCAATGCTGTTTTCCATAGTGGTTGCACCAGTTTACATTTCCACCAATAGTGCATGAGGGATTCCTATTCTCCACATCCTCACCAATACTTGCTGTTTCTTGTCTTTTTGATATTAGCCATTCTGATTGGTGTGAGGTGATATCTCATTGTGGTTTTGATTTGCATTTCCCAGATGATTAGTGATGTTGAGCATCTCTTCATGTTTGTCTTCTTTGGAAAAATGTCTATTCAAGTCCTCTGCCCATTTTTAAATTGGAAACAAAGAAAAGTAAACTATTGAGATTATATTGAAATAAAAATCCTTTGCATAGTATAGGAAGCCATCAAGAAAACAAAAAGGTTTGGGGTGCCTGGGTGGCTCAGTTGGTTAAGCATCCAACTTCAGCTCAGGTCATGATCTCATGGTTCAAGGTTTTGAGCCCCATGTCAGACTCTGTGCTGACAGCTCAGAGCCTGGACCCTGCTTCGGATTCTGTGCCTCCCTCTCTCTCTGCCCCTCCCCTGCTCATGTTCTGTCTCTCTCTCTGTGTCTCAAAAATATACATTAAAAAATTAAAAAAAAAAAGAAAACAAAAAGGCTATGTAGTGAATGGGAGAAGATATTTGCAAATGATATATCTGGTAAGAGGTTAATATTCAAAGTATATAAAGGACTTATACAACTAAACACCACCACCTGCAACAAATCCAATTAAAACATGGGCAGAGGACCTGAATAACCTAGGCTATTTTCAACTGCTGCTTCTGTGCTGTGTCTCCAGCCAAGTTATTTAGTATTCTGGCTAAGTGTGGGTACTCAGTTTCCTATAACCCTCTGTTTCTCTTGTAGTTGTCACTCGACTTTTAAATCACCCATAGTTAAGCCTTGCTGACTTTTAAAGCTCCTGGAGTTGAGCCCTGTGGGTTTTCAAAGCCAGATGTTATGGGGACTCATCTTCCCAGTGTGGGTTCCATGCAGGGGTGCCTGGTGTGGGATCTGATCCTCTTGCTTCTTCATGCTTGTGATGTCCCTCCTGTTTGTGGTTAATTGCACCAGTGGATTGGTTCCCAACTGCATCTCCAGTCCTCCTGCCCTTTTTTTTTTAAACGTTTATTTTTATTTTTGAGAGAGAGAGAGAGAGAGCAAGTTGGGGAGGAGCAGAGAGAGAGGGCAACAGAGGATCAGAAGGATCAGAGTATCTCTGACAACAGAGAGCCCAATGTGGGGCTCGAACCCACTAACTGCGAGATCATGACCTGAGCCAAATTTGGACCAACTGAGCCACCCAGGCGCCCCCCTTCTGCCCTTTTTGATGTGGCTTTCTGTTTACAATTAGCCAGGAGGGTCTGTTCTGCCGGTCGTCAGGTATTTTTCAGAGTTAGTTACATAGATGTACCCGTTATTTGGTTTGTCCATGGCACAAGGTGAGCTCAGGATCCTCCTACTCCACCATCTTCCCCAAATTCTTCCCTCTTTTGTTCTGTTGTAATGTGAATATTTAATGTATAAACTTCTTTCTCAGCAATGCTTTATGTGAATTTTTATATAATAGATTCTCATTTTCTTTCATTTCTTAGTATTTTCTATTTTCTTTGAGACTTCCTATTTGATCCATGGATTTCATAAGAAATCCATTGTGTTGCTTAATTTTCAAGTGTCTGGGATTCCTGTTCTTTCCATTTTGTATTTATAATTTAACTTCAGTATGGTCAGAATAACATAATCTGTATAAGTTTAATTATTTAAATTTGATTATGTTTGGTGACACAGGTCATAATCTATCTTGGTGAGGCTTTCACATCATTGGGTTGAGTGTTCTTACACAACTTTTTAGTTCATGCAATTGTTCATGTATTTTGTACCCTTACTGCTTTTCTGTATAGTAGATATAACAATTGTTGAGGTGGCAAAAGGACATTGATATCCCTAACTATAGTCATGGATTTTTCTATGCCTTCTTCACTTCTGTTATGTTTTTGCTTGAAATATTTAAATCTTTCTTGTTTGGTGAATAAACAGTTTGAACTGCTGTGTCTTCTTGGTTGATTGACACTTTTTATATTATCTAAATTTCTTAGACTACCTGGTAATTTTCTTTGCTTTGACATTTACCTTTTCTGAATATTAAAATTGCATATATATGTGCAATATATATGATGTAGAAAACATACATATATAAATATAAATTCTATGATAGTATATATATAATAGAATTTGTTATTTTGTCCATTTTTACGTATGTGATTAAGTGGTACTGATTACATCACAGTGTTGCACAACATCATTATGTATTTTGAAATTTTTTATCAATGTATAGAAACTGTGTAACCATTAAATAATAACTCCCCATCTCACCCTTCCCACAGCTCCTTTAATTAATTACCTTTCATCTCTAATAAGTTGCTTACTCAAGATATTTAATATAAATATAATCATAGAATATATGCCATTTGCCCTGGAATATTTCACAGACCATAATATTTTCAGTGTCCATCCATATTGTAACATCTGTCAGATCTTCATTTTTATGGTTGAATAATATTCCATTGTGTGGACATATCACATTTTTTGACAGATTATCAGTTTATGGACATGTGGATGTTTTCCAGTTTTTGGATATTGTAAATAACATTGCATTGAACACTGGCATACAAGTATGTTTTGATTCCCTAGTTTTCCCCAGCTTAATTGAGGAAAATAAACATTATATATATTTAAGGGATATAATGTGGTGATTTCACATATGTATACATTGTGGGATGATTACAACAATCACGTTAATTAATACATCCATCAACTAACACAGTTACATATTTTTTTTTGTAGTGAGGATACTTAAGATCTATTTTTTTTGCCAAATTTCAAATATATAATATTATTAACTATATCACTGTACTATACATTAGATCCCCAGAACTTATTCATCTTATAACTAAAAGTTTTTACCCTTTGACCAACATTTCCCCATTTACTTCACCTCCTAGCCCCTGGCAACCACCATCCTACTCTCTTCTTCCATGGCTCCCACTTTTTTAGATTTCATGTATAAGATCATACAGTATTTGTGTTTCTGTTTTGGCTTATTTCACTTAGCTCAATGTCATCTAGGTTCATCCATGCTGTCATAAGTGACAGGATTTTCTTGTTTGGTGTCTCTGAATCATTCAGATAGATAAGTAGGTGATAGATAGATGGATAGATAGAGAGATAGATAGATAGATAGATAGATACATAGAGATACCTATCTATGTATCTATATAAAATACTTCATTTTTCTGTTGGTGGATACTTAGGTTGTTTCCTAAGTGGCTATTGTGAAGAATGCTGCAATGAACATGGGAATGCAGATATCTTTTTAACATACTGATTTTATTTCCTTTGGATATATACACAGAAGTGGGACTGTTGGATCATATACCTGAGTTCTTATTTTTAGTTATTTTGGATATATGTCTGGGAGTAGAATTGCTGGGTCAAATGATTTTTCCATTTAGCTTTTTGAGGAACACCAATCTGTTTTCCACAGTAACCACACAATTTTAAATATCCACTAGCAATGATGAAAGGTTTTAATTTCTCCACTTCCTTGCCAACACTTGCTTTCTTAAAAAAAAAAAAAATATATATATATATATATATATATATATAGCCATCTAAGTAAATATGAGTGATATCTCATTGTGGTTTGATTTGCATTTTGCTAATGGTTAACGATATTAAGCATCTTTTCTTATGTTTCTTGACCACTTGTATATCTTCTCTAGAGGAAAGTCCTTTGTTTTTTTAATTCTATTGTTTGTATTTTTGTTGTTAAACTGTGTGTTTCTTCACTTACTTTGGGTATTGTTTTTTTAATGTTTATTATTTGTTTTTGAGAGAAGAGAGACAGAGTGCAAGTGGGTGAAGGGCAGAGAGAGAGGCAAACATGAAATCCGAAGCAGGATCCATGCTCTGAGCTGTCAGCACAGACCCTGACCTGGGGCTTGAACTCACAAGCCATGAGATCATGGCATGAGCTGAAGTCAGAAAATTAACTGAGCCACCCAGGAGCCCCAGATATTTTGGGTATTAAATACTTATCAGATACATGGCTTACAAATATTTTCTCTGAATCTGAATGTCACATTTTTACTTTATTGTTAATATTGAGGCAAAAGACATTTTATAAGTATTTAATTTTGATTAAGTTTAATTTATTTGTTTTTTTTTTTCTTTTATTGCGTGTGTTTTCAGTGTAATCTCTTAGGACTTACTACCAAATCCAAATTCATTAAGATTTACCCCTGTGTTTTCTTCTAAGACCTTTATGATATTTTAGCTTTTATATTTACATTGTTGATTCATTTTGAGTTAGTTTTTGTATATGGTATAAATAGGGGTCCAAATCAATTGGTTTGCATGTGGAAATCCAGTTGTTCCAGCATCATTTTTTGGATTAATCTTTCCAAGTTTAACGGTCTTGGCAAACCTGTCAAAAATAAATTGACCATAGAGGTATGGGTTTATTTGTGAACTCACAATATTTCCTTGGTCTATATGTTTGTCCTTATGTCAATATCACCCATTTAATTACTGTACCTTTGCATTAGATTTTGAAATGAGGAAGTTTTAGACCTCCAACATTGATCTCTTTTTTGTGTTCAAGATTGTTTTTGCTATTCATGGTTCCTTGCAATACCATATAAATTTGAACATTGGCTCATCAACTTTGACAAATAAAACAGTTGGAATTTTGCTGGATATTGCATTTAATCTGTATATTGCTTTGGGTAGTGTTGGCATCCTAACATTAAGTCTTACTCCCACAAACACAGAATGTTTTCCAGTTATTACAGTCTTAATTTCCTTCAGGAATGTTTTTGTAGATTCAAATTCCTTGGTTAAATCTAAGTAGAAAATCAACAAGGAAACAATGGCTTTGAATGACACACTGGATGAGATGGACTTAACAGATATATTCACAACATTTCATCCCAGAGAAGCAGAATAACATTCTTCTCGAGTGAACATGGAACATTCTCCAGTATAGATCACACACTGGGTTGTAAATAAGCCCTTAACAGATACAAAAAGATCAAGATCATACCATGCATATTTTCAGAACACAACACTATGAAACTTGAAATCAACATCAAGAAAAATATTGGAAAGCCCCCAAATACATGGAGGTTGAAGAACATCCTACTAGAGAATGAATGGGTTAACCAGGAAATTAAAGAAGAAATAAAAAATACATGGAAGCAAATGAAAATGAAACACGACAGTCCAAACCTTTGGGGATGCAGCAAAAGCAGTCCTAAGAGAACTGTACATTCAAATGCAGGCCTGTATCAAGAAGCAAGAAAGATCACAAATGTGGAACATAACCTTACACCTAAAGGAGCTAGAAAAAGGAACAGCAAATGAAGTGTAAAGTCACCAGAAGGGAAATAATAATGATTAGAGCAGGAATAAATGATATAGAAACAAACAAACAAAAACCTCAGAAGAGATCAGTAAAACTAAGAGTTTGTTTTTTGGAAGAATAAACAAAATTGATAACCCAACAGCCAGACTTCTCAAAATGAAAAGAGGACCAAAATAGATAAAATCACGAATGAAAGAGGAGATATCACAACCACCACCACACAAATACAAACAATTATGAGAAAATACTATGAAAAATTATATGCAACAAACTGGACAATCTGGAAGAAATGGACAAATTCTTACACATTCACACACACCAAAATTCAAACAGGAAGAAATAGAAAATTTGAACAGGCCCATAACCAGCAAAGAAATTGAATCAGTAATCAAAAATCTCCCAACAAACAAGAGTCCTGGGTCAGATGGCTTCCCAGGGGAATTCTGCCAGACATTTAAAGAGTTAACACCTATTTTTCAAACTGTTCCATGATACCAAAACCCGACAAAGACCCCACTAAAATGGAGATTTTTTTTTAAAAAAATGTTTACTTATATTGAGAAAGAGATGGGGGGCGATGAGTGGGAGAGGGGCAGAGAGAGAGAATTCCAAGCAGGGTCCACGCTCAGTGTGGAGCCTGACACGGTTGTCGATCTCCCGACAGTGAGATCATGACCTGAGCTGAAAACAAGGGTCAGATGCTTAAGTGGCTGAGCCACCCAGGCGCCCCTACTAAAAAGGAGAATTACAGGCCAATAAATAACCCTGATGAACCCGGATGCAAAAATTCTCAGCAAGATACTAGCAAATCAAATTCAAAGGCACATTACAAGAATTATTCACCACGATCAAGTGGGGTTTATTCCTGGGCTGCAGAGCTGTTTCAACATTCGCACAGCAATCAACGTGACACACCACATTAATAAAAGAAAGGATAAGAACCATAAGAGCCTCTTGACAGATGCAGAAAAAGCATTTGACAACATATAGCATCCATTCTTGATAAAAACTCTCAACAAAGTAGGGATGGATGTAACATACCTCAACGCTATATATGAAAGAGCCATAGCTAATATCATCCTCAAAGGGGAAAAACTGAGAGCCTTTCCCCTATGATCAGGAACAAGACAAGGATGCCCACTCTTACCATTATGATTTCACGTAGTACTGGAAGTCTCACCTTAGGCAATCAAACAACAAAAAGAAACAAAGGGCATCCACATTGGCAAGGAAAGTCAAACTTTCACTATTTGCCAATGGCATGATACTCTATGTAGAAAGCTAGAAAGACTCCACCAAAAACTTGCTAGAACTGATACATGAATTCAGCAAAGTTGCAGGATATAAAATCAATGTGCAGAAATCTGTTGCATTTCTGTACACCAATAATGAAGCAGCAGAAAAAAGAAATCAAGGAATCGATCTCATTTACAATTGCATCCAAACCAATAAGTAACCTAGGAATAAACCTAACTAGACATGTAAAAGATCTGTACTCTGAACATTGTGAAAGACTTATGAAAGAAATTGAAGAGGACACAAAGAAATGGAAAAGCATCCCATGCTCGTGGATTAGAGGAGCAAACTTGTTAAAATGTCTGTGCTACCCAAAGAAATCTACACATTTAATGCAATCCCTATCAAAATACCTGCATTCTTCGCAGAGCTAGATCAAATAATCCTAAAATTTATTTTATTTTTTTTATTTTTTCAATATATGAAGTTTATTGTCAAATTGGTTTCCATACAACACCCAGTGCTCATCCCAAAAGGTGCCCTCCTCAATACCCATCACCCACCCTCCCCTCCCTCCCACCCCCCATCAACCCTCAGTTTGTTCTCAGTTTTTAAGAGTCTCTTATGCTTTGGCTCTGTCCCACTCTAACCTCCTTTTTTTTCCTTCCCCTCCCCCATGGGTTCCTGTTAAGTTTCTCAGGATCCACATAAGAGTGAAACCATATTGTATCTGTCTTTCTCTGTATGGCTTATTTCACTTAGCATAACACTCTCCAGTTCCATCCATCTTGCTACAAAGAGCCATATTTCATTCTTTCTCATTGCCACGTAGTACTCCATTGTGTATATAAACCACAATTTCTTTATCCATTCATCAGTTGATGGACATTTCAAAAATAATCCTAAAATTTATATGGAACCACAAAAGACCCCAAATAGCCAAGGCAACCCTGAAAAAGAAAAACAACACTGGAGGCATCACGATTCTGGATTTCAAGCTATATTACAAAGCTGTAGTCAAGACAGTATGTTACTGGCACAAAAACAGACACATGGATCAGTGGAACAGAATGGAAAACCCAGAAGTGGACCCACAAGTATATATGGTCAAATAATCTTCGTCAAGAATAGAAATGGAAGGAAAACTTCCAAACTCATTCTATGAAGTCAGCATTACCTTGATCCCAAAACCAGACAAAACCCCACTGCAAAGGAGAATTACAGGCCAGTATCCCTGATGAACCTGGATGCAAATTTCACAACAGCAAACCAAATTCAACAGTACATTAAAAGAATTATTCTCCATGATCAAGTGGGATTCATTCCTGGGCTGCAGGGCTGGTTCAATATTTGCAAATCAATCAACGTGACACACCACATTAATGAAAAAAAAAAAGATAAGAACCATATGATCCTCCCATTAGATGCAGAAAAAGCATTTAAAAAATACAGCATCCTTTCTTAATAAAAACTCTCAAGAAAGTTGGGATAGAAGCAACATAAATTAATGTCATTAAAGCCATATATGAAAGTTCCACAGCTAATATCATCCTCAATGGGGAAAAACTGAGAGGTTTCCCAGGAACACGACAGGGATGTCCACTCTCACCACTGTTGTTCAACGTAGTACTGGAAGTCCTAGCCTCAGCAACAAAAAGAAGTAAAAGACACACAAATTGGCAAGGAAGAAGTCAAATTTTCACTCTTCACAGATGTCATGAAACTCTACATTGAAACTAATATTGCACTGTATGTGAACTAAATTTAAATTAAAAATAATTGTTATATCTTCTTGATATGTTGAGTTTTTATCAATATATAATGTCCATGTCTCTTATAACAGGTTTTGACTTAAAGTTTATTTTGTGTGGTAGCCTTATAGTATCTCTGCTCTCTTTTGGTTACTATTTAAATGGAATATCTTTTTCCATGAACTTACTTTCAATCTATTTATGTCTTTGGATCTAAATCCCTTCATTTGAGTTTTAAGTGCTGTAGAAAATAAAAGGTGGTATTCCAAACCCAAAATACAATAATATTGGCTCTTGTGTGTGCCAGTGTATTTACCTTTAGCAAGATCTTCAATTCTTCCTATGGCATTGAGGTACTGTTTATATGTCTTTTCGATTTCAATTTGAAGGACTCTCTTTAGCATTTTTTGTAGGGAAATTCTAGCGGTATCAAACCTCTTTAGCTTTTGTTTTCCTGGCAATGTGTTAATATCACCCATTTTTGAAGGATAGTTTTGGCATATATAGAATTCTTAGTTGTCTTTTTTTTCCTTTCAACATTTTGTATATTCTATCACACTGTCTTCTAGCCTCCATGGTTCCTGATGGGAAACTGGCATTAATTGCATTGAGACAAGTTGTTGTACATGACAAGTTGTTTCTCTGTTGTTGCTTTCAAGTTTCTCTGAGTTTGACTTTGGATAGTTTGATTATAATATGTCTTATTGGGAATCTACTTAAGTGTATTGTATATTTGAAGTTCACTGAACTTCTTAGACATTTCATATTTGGAAAGTTTCTGCCATTATTTTCTCAAATATTATTTCTGTTCCTTTCACTCTTTTTCCCTTCTGAGACTCCCATAATGCATACTTTTGGGCTGCTTTATGCCCTCCCATGCATCCCTTAGGCTGTGGTCGCTTTTCGTCTTCCTTTTTCATTTCTGATTTCAGTCTCAATAATTTCAGTGGTTCTCTTTCATATTCACTGATTCTTTCTACTGCCCAGTGAAATCTGTTATTGAACTCCTCTAGTGAACTTCTATTTTCAGTTATTTTACTTTTCAGCTCCAAATTTGTGTCTGGTGACTTTTTCTAATATGTATCTTTTTATAAATAATCTAATTTTGTTACTATTTTGTTACATTTTGTTACTGATTGCATAATCTCATTTTGTTAATATGTAATTTCCCTGATTGCCTATAGTTCTTGTCCATGTTTTCTGTTCCTCAAACATATTAGAGCAAGTTTTTTAAATGTCTTTGTCTAGTAAATCCAATATCTGCATTTCTTTGGGGAGAGTTTCTATCTTTTCTTTGTTGTAAATAGGCTATATTCTTCTGTGTCTTTATATGCCTTGTGATTTTATTTGTTCATAAAGTGGATATTTGATTTTTATGAAGTGGTAACTCTCAAATCAGTTTCTCATGCTTCCCAAGGGTTTGCTTTATTTTTTTATATTCTCAAAGGTTGTCCATTTGTTTCAGAACTTTCTCTGTTCTGACTGTATTTGTTGTTATCTGTGGTCACTGAACTCTCTGGTCCTTAGATTGTGTTCAGCTTATGTTTTAAAAGAGATTTTCTTGAATTCAAGAAACTGGAAAAGAAAACAAAAAGAAAAAATTATATATAATCAAAACTTTTCCAAGTCTTTACAGAGTGGGTTTTTGTGAGACACTCCTTCAGCACTTAGCTAGGTTTGCAGTGACACTAGGGATCAGCTTACAGTGAAAGCTTAGGGCCTTCTCAAGTCTTTTCTGAGCATGAGTCTTGCCCTGGACATGCATCTTCCCTTGGGCATCTTTGTAGCCTTTTACATTCTCCTTTATAGATGAGTGATTTTGAATATTTCTTTTTCCCAAAGAACTCTTCTCAGCTTTTATTCATGGACCTTAGCTGGTCTATTGTGTTTCAAGTATAATCTTTCATCTCAGGCATCTGCAAGTTGTTAGTTTAGTTTGTAGTATTTTTCAGCAGTGCCTGATGTTTTCTAACCTGAGTTTCCAGCTATGCAAAACGGGGATGAGCATCTCATGTTAGTCCTTCAGGTAGCCCCGTGATGATTTAGAACACACACACACAATAATTTGTTAATAAGTTTGGCTCTACTTTCTCTGGAGCTAGGGCCTATGGTTCCATTATGGAAATTTGGGATGCTACCCCTTTAAGACTACCACTGCAATGGGGAAAGTGTACAGCAAAGGCAGATAAAAATTCTCCAGAGCTTTAAGATTTGACCCTTGCCTGGTGTCTGGATCTTGACCTCTAAAATATTCCTTAACTGAAAATGTCTCATTGTTCCTTGGCTGTTTTTATAAATAACATGATTTATGGTGAGCATCTTCCTTCTGGAAGTCTAGAATTTTTATTAGTGACACAGAGAATGCCTATGTGCCCACCCTTGTTATGGTCTGAATGTTTGTATCCCCCTCAAGATTTACATTTTGTAATCCTAATACCCAATGTGATGGTGTTAGGAAGTGGGGCCTTTGAGAGGTGAGCAGGTTATGAAGGTGGAGACCTAATGAATGGGTGTAGTGCCCTTATGAAAGAGATCCCACAGAGTTCCCTAGCTCCTTCCACTACCTGAGAACACAATGAGAATTTTGCAAGCTAGAAGAGGCCTCTAGCTGGTATTCTCATCTCAGATGTCCAGTCTCCAGAACTATACGAAATAAATTTATGTTGTTTATAAGCCACCCTGTCTGTGGTATTTTGTTATAGCAGCCCAAACAGACTAAGACCAGTGTTCAATAAAATCTCTACACTCTTAGTCTCAAAATGACTTCCATGAACATAAATATTATGCATGTTTTGCTATTTTTCTTTTTGTGGTGGGAGAATGTGTTTTTTATGATCCCTCATGGGAGTGGGACAACATAGGAAACTTGTACATGAATTGTTCTAGATTCCACCTGTGTCCTTTTTTCTCACTGGCTTAGCTATGTATCTTTTCTCTGTCACTGTGATAAATCTTAGCCATGAGTGTGATTATATGTGAGTCCCATGAATCCTTTCAGTGAATCACCAAATGTGTGGGTAGACTTGGTGACCCCCAAATCAGTATAATGACTCAAACTCAGTAAAATATGGCCATGTTGTTAATTAGCCAAAAGAAGGAGGAATGGGTCAAGGATTACAAAATCTGATGCCTGGGTAGCTATAAAGTCACTACCTGTGTTATGAAACAGTAGCTGACCCACAGTGTGTTATTAGTGGTAAAAACTATCAATGGGATTTTGAAGTGATAAGACAACTTCAGGAAAGTTGGCACATTGGATTCTCTGCCTGCTGTAGGCTGTGCTTGCTCAAGTGCAAGAATATGCAGTCCTGGTTGTATCTTTTGTTTTGGCTCTCTCTTGCAGGTTTGAGGGAAAAAGACCCAAGATTTTGAGCTTTGGGTGAGTTAAAGATAGTAAAAATTATTTTGTTAGTTTTTCTTTCCTCCGTGTGGAAGGAAAAGGGTTAAGTCTGTTTCCAGGGCTAGAACAAATCTTCTTCAGCCATTTTTGTAATCCATCTCCAGTCCCCTTAGCACTCCCAGCAGGTATCCAGCCATTGTGCTGTTAATACTATAAATGCTGAATTTAACTGCTAGAAGTTTAGGTAAATTTCAAATCAGAAATAAAAGGAGATAAGAATTTCCTTTGTGTTGTTTTGTGGGTACTGTATCTGGATGTAATAAAAAAAACTAATGTAAAATGTTAATATGCTTTTCATTTCACAGATGCTAGAGGAATCATCTAGATCAGAGAAAGTTGCCAAAATAAAAGTATAAGTGGAATATGGTTATATTAATTTTTGCTGCTGGTAGATGGGCTGAAATTTAAACACTTCAAGTATTGGAAACAAAATAAGTTTTCATGACTAATGACTTGTGAATTGGAGCCTCTGCAAAAAAAAAAAAAAAAAAAAGAAAGCAGTATGCAGATGAAGACAAACTTTCAGAATTTTGACAAAGCTGCTAATATAATACTTTATTAAAAAGTAGTTTCTAGCTCCCTGTTAAACTCTTATAAAAACAAGATATCTAACCTTTAGAGGCTAATGATTTTTCATCCCAATATGAGCAAGTTTTTGATTGGCTCAGTCTGGACTCAGACTGAGTAGAGGAAAGGGCTTAAGAATCCCTTTTTTGTCAGTTGGACTTGTACACACAGCTTTCTGGTCCTGAAGCATCTGGTCTTTCCCATTGCCTAAGACACTGGCTTTTTTCCCCCCTGGAATCCTGAATTTATAGATGCTAAGTTTAAACATGATACTGTCTGCTATGGACTGTTTCAACCTCAACATGAGTTTTGCCAAACTGAAAGTAGTCACAGACCCAGTGAACCTAACTCAGATTCTGGGATTAGGACAACCCTCTGTGGGACTGAAACTATGAAAATATCCTGGATACTTGCTGAACCATCTGCTTCAGATGCAGATGCCCATGTATCAGGCTTGCTATTTGATAGGAGTATCTGAAATTGAGCTTATAATCAGCTGTATATTGCTGATACAGAAATAAAATTCCTGACTTTCTATGATTTGCTGCAAGGTATAGAAGAGCACATGAAATGTAGTCTGGCTCCTCCACCCACTCCTGATAGATTAGACTCTAGACCTAATCTTGGAAATGTTTCACCTCAGTTGACTTGTGTTTGACTTTCTGGATGGTTTGCTGTTTACAACAATGGACTGATAACTTGACTACTTTCCTCACTATTCTCCTGATGATACACACATTCTAATATGGTAGTTTGTTAGATGCAGCTGTTGTCACAAGGGATAGTATGTAATTTAAGGCAGCTTACTATGTAATCAGGACTAAATGGATGCACAGGAATGTAAATTTATTTTTTTTTAATTTTCAAAATTCATTATATCGTCCTGATCATTTCTCTGGACATTAAGTCTTTAGCTCCTCCAGCAAAAACCCTGGGCTGACATACAAAAGAATGCCTAAGAGATCCTTAACTTTTGATGAAGTTTTATTAAAATATTTTCCTATAAAAATGCTTTTGTCCTGTGAAAACACAGTTTTTTTTCTCACATAAAAAGTCTGGATAAGAGTAAGTGATGATTGGAAAAAAGTTATGATTACCTAATGGGGAACACTGATTTTGTGACAATGGGAATATAAGCAAAACCCAGGTGCCTTAATAGAAAATTCGAGGTATAGTAAGGCCAACAGATTAGCAGATGATTGCCATTGAAAAGATAGTTTATTATTCACAAATACCAAGAGAATGGGGCATGCCATGTCATGAGGGGCCACACAAGGAAACACTAAAATTTGTCATAAGGCACAGGGCGAAGGAGGAAGAGGGGGCAAGAATCTTTATTATAGTTTCATGGGAAGGAACAAGACACACAGCGTAAATATGCTTATGGTTGGCTAGCTTGAAAATTTTCAACAGACTTTGAGGCATAGAGGTTGTTTGTTTGGTACCTGCCTCTGGAATAATTAGGGCAGGTATATAGTGATCCAGAATCGGAGAGCTTGATAAAGGAGATGTTTAGGGATGTGGACTCTGGATTCGTTGGTTTTGTAGTTGAAAAATGTGCCCCCAGGAGAGAGACTCTGGGGGTTGTGGAGAGGGGTGGTGAGGGAGATAGAAGGTCAAGGCAAGATGACTTAAGCATATTATCAAGTTATCCAGAACAAGGTGTGTTCAGCATTTACATGTAGGGCAGATGTTAAACCTTAAGAAAGCTAGAAATATGGTTAATGAAATTGACCCAGTGATGCCTTAACATCAAATTAAGGAATCTTTGGGGTGAAGAGAGCAGAATTTTAGAGAATATGGTGTAAGTGTTATTAGCAGCATAGAAAACATTTTTTTTATGTGAGCAAAAAGGAGGAACACAAGTAATATAAGGAGTTTTTCTAGGCTAGCCCATAACTGAGTTTCCCATTCATATGGCATTAGCAAAGAAAGTAAATCTGAAATCTGACATTTTTGGAGTCTCCAACAATATCTTTGTAGAATTTTAAAGTGTGTCAAAAAGTATGAGTTTATATATATATATATATATATATATATATATATATATATATATGACTGTAACATTTTAGTGTATTTTTGGTCAAGGTGGAAGGTCTGGTAATTGTGTTGTTGAAGGAAATGAAATGATAGTTTAAAGTTATGTAAAAAATAGTGGTATTTATTTATAATTCAGGGGGAGGAGTGGTTTGTGATGGTCATAGTGGAAAGTTGGAAGGGGAGAGTAGAAGAAGGCACTATGGAATGTTGAATCTCTCACCAGAGCGTTGGGGGATTGACTCATATGAAACAATTGCTTCCTGGGGAAAGCAGTAATCTCCATTATTTTTTTTTAAGAGAGCACATGAGCAGGGGAGAGGGGCAGAGGGAGAGAGAGAGAGAGAGAGAGAAAGAGAGAGAGAAAGAGAATCGCAAGCAGGCTGAATGCTCAGCACAGAGGCTGACACAGGCTCAATCCCATGACTCTGAGACCATGATCTAAACTGAAATCAAGAGTCAGACACTCAACTGACTGAGACACCCAGGCGGCCCTCCATTAATTTTTATAATAGGACAGATAGTAGTAACCCATATCAGATTTTCCTTTAGTCATGGAAGTATAGGGCTATACATTTTGTCAGAGAGTTAAGGAATATGCCAGGATATGGGCTAAGCAGACACTGAGCTCAGGAAACATAATAGAATCTCTAATATCAAAGGGAAAAAAAAGACAGTAAATGTCCTATGTCCAATTTGGTCAGTGCTTTAAAAATGAGAGCACCACTGAGGCAGAGGTTTTAGAGTCCAGAATGCAGTCGTCTCCATCACAAGGGGCAAAGTCATCTCCAATAGTGAGATTGTGGACTGGAGCGATGTTGTTTGAGGTGATATCATCTCTGGTGGTGAGCCTCTGGGCCTGGGAGATGTTGTCTAGATGTGAGACTGGGTTATCTTTTCCAAGTGGATACCCATTCAGGTTAATGTCAGTCTTGTTTTTGTGGCTCTATGATATTACAAGGCTGAGCCACTTGTGTAATTTGAAGGCAATGTTGGGCTTGGGAGCTTGACTTGTAAATGTCTCTTAAGTCAAGAGGCTTGTGTGCACACAAGTAGCAAAGGCAATGTTGGCATCTGTTATGCTGTTAGACCAAAACACCAGGACTGGACATGCACAAAGTTCCCATTAAGGGTAGCCAAATCTAAAGTTTACAACAGTCCAAGGTTTTGCCAAGAAGGGTGATGAGAGGGGTTCTTTTATAAATATATTTTAGATTTTATATCCTAGTTTGGATATTTGTGGTTAATAGCATGTCAGGTCATTTGCCAATTAAAATATCTGTGACTGTGGTTGGAGCTCCAGTGTTAGCCAATTGGCAGACTCTCTAATTTAGCCAATTACTTTGGGCCCTTTGCATTAGTTCTTGGTTTGGTTGATGACAAGCAAGCCAGTGAGGTTTTGGAGTTGTAGAGTTTGTATTAGGTAAACTCAATGGTATGTGGACCTCAGAACTTGCCACATTTGGTTAAAACAAATGGCTTACATAGAGGATTTGGGCCTCTGAATTGCAGACCAGTGAAAACACCCAGGCCAATAGTAATGAGGCCAACAGTGATTAGAATGATGCACAGCTGCACCTGGAAGGCTTTTGTTGTCTGATGTTGATTTTCCTTTGACATGTATTATTACCAGGGAGGGATTACCTGGTTTCATCATTATGACATATGGTGTTGATTTTATTATTATTTGTGAATATGATTTTTATTACTAAGCAGATTTTTTTTTCTTTTTGGTGATCCACACTGTCTGTGGGAATGGCTGTGGAGTACTAACTTTGATTTCCCAGAGGGGACCACAGGGAGAGCCCAGATTAATTATCTACTCCTTATAACCCAGATATTCAGGAAGGCAATTTAGGTGGTTGAAGTTTAGGTTCAAATGAGTTTCATATCAGATGGGCAGCCACCCAACCTATGGGACAATCTATGGTTAATGTGTCCCAGGTGAGTATGTGCCCTTCCATACTGGAAGTATGGAAGTAAGGACTTCCAGCCCTTAAGGTATGGAGGCAAAATCAAACATTTATAAAGATAGATGTTATTAAATGGCCTCATATATGAGTCTTTATATATATGTAAGTGAGACATTTATCCTCTTAAAAATATAGGAAAGGGTGATGGAACAGTTTTAAAAAGTTGATGTGAGATATGAGTCAGCCAAGGGGACTTAGATTAAGAGAAATTAAGATCTAGAGTAAGATAAAATTTCATTCAGGGGTTCATTTATTGGATTCAAATTTGAAAAGGAGTTGTTTTAAAAAACCATTATGTTAAACCACTATCTGGGACCTCAGGGACATAAAAGTTTTATCGAATGCCTTTTTTGAGAGTCCAGGATTGTGTATTTTGAGATGAGTGCCTTGGTTACTGTCAGTAATGTCTGTGACTACAAAGGTGATAAGGAGTGTCCTGGCAAGGCCTTGTTCTGAGGTCTTAGTATAAGTAGATATGTTTAATTTTTGTTTATACTTTGGGTGTCTGTGAAGCAAGAGATTTACATAGTTATTTACCCTGAAGGGGGCAATTCTTACGCAATGGCCCAACCATTTGTAATAAATGTGAGATGGAGCCACTTGTTGACGAGGGCATACAGTGCTAAGATGACTGTCTGAAATATGGACGTTTTGTGTTGACCCTTTGGTTCTGTTTTTATCAGAGACATCCTGGCTAAGGAAAGGAAAACAGAAATATTCCACTGAGTTTCATTATTTATGATGGTGAGAATGCCATTCAAAAGTATACAAACTCCCATTGCTATTCACTCAGTTTGTCCCAAGAGACTTTCCAGGTAGCTGAGCGACTGGGATAGGGTGACCTCCGCCAGCACCATAGCATTTCACAAGGGGCTGAGGACAGGAGAGGCCACCACTTCATGCAAAGTGGAATATTCCAGAGGGCCCAGGTTTTCTTCATCCTGTATTAAGGAGATCTCAGTAGCTGTGCTAAGCTTGTGGGGTATTGTTTCCATGACCCAAAGCACAATGAACAGCTGGGTGTGGAGACTCACAGGCTCAAAATATATGAAAGCCTTTATTTTCAGAATATCCCACTGTGTAGCTGGAAGGTTTTTTTTTTAATATAATTTATTGTCAACTTGGCTTCCATACAACACCCAGTGCTCATCCAAACAAGTGCCCTCCTCAATGCCCGTCACCCATCTTCCTCACTCCCCCACCCCCCATCAACCCTCAGGTTGTTCTCTGTATTTAAGAGTCTCTTATGGTTTGCCTCCCTCCCTCTCTATTTGTAATTTTTCCCCACCCCCTCCCCCATGATCCTCTGTTAAGTTTCTCAAAATCCACTTATGAATGAAAACATATGGTATCTTTCTCTGACTGACTTATTTCACTTGACATAATACCTTCCAGTCCCATCCATGTTTCTGCAAATGGCAAGATTTCATTCCTTCTCATTGCCAAGTAGTATTCCATTGTATATATAAACCACATCTTCTTTATCCATTCATCAGTTGATGGGCATTTAGGCTCTTTCAATAATTTGGCTATTGTTGAAAGTGCTGCTATAAACATTAGGGTACATGTGCCCCTATGCATCAACACTCCTGTATCCCTTGGGTAAATTCCTAGCAGTGCTATTGCTGGGCCATAGGGTAGTTCTATTTTTAATTATTTTAATTTTATATTTTATTTTTTAAAATTTACATCCAAATTAGTTAGCATAAAGTGCAACAATGATTTCAGGAGTGGATACCTTAGTACCCCTTACCCATTTAGCCCATCCCCCCTCCCACAACCCCTCCAGTAACCCTCAGTCTGCTCTCCATATTTATGAGTCTCTTCTGTTTTGTCCCCCTCCCGTTTTTATATTATTTTTGTTTCCCTTCCCTTATATTCATCTGTTTTGTCTTTTAAAGTCCTAATATGAGTGAAGTCGTATGATTTTTATATTTCTCTGATTGACTAATTTCACTTAGCATATTAGGGTTCACTGGAACCCTCCAGTTCCATCCATGTAGTTGCAAATGGCAAGATTTCATTTTTTTTGATTGCCGAGTAATACTCCATTGTATATATATACCACATCTTCTTTATCCATTCATCCATCGAGGGACATTTGGGTTCTTTCCATATTTTGGCTATTGTTGATAGTGCTGCTATAAACATGGGGGTGCATGTGTCCCTTTGAAACAGCACACCTGTACCCATGGATAAATGCCTAGTAGTGCAATTGCTGGGTTGTAAGGTAGTTCTATTTTTAGTTTTTTGAGGAACCTCCATACTGTTTTCCAGAGTGGCTGCACCAGCTTGAATTCCCACCAACAATGCAAAAGAGATCCTCTTTCTCTGCATCCTCGCCAACATCTGTTGTTGCCTGAGTTCTTAATGTTAGCCATTCTGACAGGTGTGAGGTGGTATCTCATTGTGATTTTGATTTGTATTTCCCTGATGATGAGTGATGTTGAGCATTTTTTCATGTGTCCGTTGGCCATCTGGATGTTTTCCTTGGAGAAGTGTCTATTCATGTCTTTTGTCCATTTCTTCACTGGATTATTTGTTTTTTGGGGTGTTGAGTTTGATAAGTTATTTATAGATTTTGTATACTAACCCTTTATCTGATATGTCATTTGCAAATCTTTCTCCCATTCCTTTGGTTTTCTCTCAGTTTTGCTAATTTTTGCCTTTGCTGTGCAGAAGCTTTTTTTTATTTTGATGAGGTCCCAATAGTTCATTTTTGCTTTTGTTTTTCTTGCCTCCAGAGACATGCTGAGTAAGAAGTTGCTGTTGCTGAAGTCAAAGAGGTTTTTGCCTGCTTTCTCCTCTAGGATTTTGATGGCTTCCTGTCTTACATTGAGGTCTTTCATCCATTTGGGGTTTATTTTGTGTATGGTGTAAGAAAGTGGTCCAGGTTCATTCTTCTGCATGTCGCTGTCCACTTTTCCCAGCACCACTTGCTGAAGAGATTGTCTTTATTCCATTGGATATTCTTTCCTGCTTTGTCAATGATTAGTTGGCCATACATTTGTGGGTCAATTTCTGTGTTCTCTGTTCTCTTCCATTGATCTGAGTGTCTGTTCTTGTGCCAGTACCATACTGTCTTGATGATTATAGCGTTGTAGTATAGCTTGAAGTCTGGGATTGTGATGCCTCCTGCTTTGGTTTTCTTTTTCAAGACTGCTTTGGCTATTCGGGGTCTTTTCTGGTTCTATACAAATTTTAGGATTGTTTGTTCTAGCTCTGTGGAATGCTGGTGTTACTTTGACAGGGATTGCATTGAGTATGTAGATTCCTTTGGGTAGTATCGACATTTTCACAATATTCTTCCTATCCAGGAGCATGGAACCTTTTTCCATTTTTGTGTATCTTCAATTTGTTTCATAAGCTTTCTATAGTTTTCAGTGCATAGATTTTTCACTTCTTTGGTTAGATTTATTCCTAGGTATGTTATGGTTTTTTGTGCAACTATAAATGGGATCAATTGCTTGATTTTTCTTCCTGTCATTTCATTGTTGGTGTATAGAAATGCAACTGATTTCTGTGCGTTGATTTTATATCCTGCCACTTTGCTGAATTCGTGAATCAATTCTAGCAGGTTTTTTTTTTTGGTGAAATCTTTTGGGTTTTCCATATAGAGTATCATGTCATCTGCAAAGAGTGAAAGTTTGACCTCCTGCTGGCGATTTGGATGCCTTTTATTTCTTTGTGTTGTCTGATTGCAGAGGCTAAGACTTCCAATAGTATGTTGAATAACAATGGCGAGAGTGGACATCCCTGTCTTGTTCCTGACCTTAGGGGTAAATCTCTCAATTTTTCCCCATTGAGGATGATATTAGCATTGGATCGTTCATATATGGCTTTTATGATCTCAAGGTATGTTCCTTCTATCCCTACTTTCTTGAGGGTTTTTATCAAGAAAAGATGCTGTATTTTGTCAAATGTTTTCTCTGTATCTATTGAGAGGATCAGATGGTTCTTGTCCTTTCTTTTATTGATGTGATGAATCACGCTAATTGTTTTGTGCATATTAAACCAGCCCTGCATCCCAGGTATAAATCCCGCTTGGTCGTGGTGAATAATTTCTTTTAATGTACTCTTGGATCTGGTTGGCTAATATCTTGTTGAGGATTTTGTATCCATGTTCATCAGGGGAATTGGTCTATAGTCCTCCTTTTTAGTGGCGTCTCTGTCTGGTTTTGGAATCAAGGTAATGCTGGCTTCATAGAAAGAGTTTGAAAGTTTTACTTCCATTTCTACTTTTTGGAACAGTTTCAGGAGAATAGATGTTAACTCTTCCTTAAATGTTTGGTAGAATTTGCCAGGGAAGCCATCTGGCCCTGGACTCTTGTTTTTTGGCAGATTTTTGATTACTAATTTGATTTCCTTACTGGTTATGAATCTGTTCAAATTTTCTATTTCTTCCTGTTTCAGTTTTGGAAGTGTATATGTTTCTAGGAATTTGCCCATTTCTTCCAGATTGCCCATTTTATTGGCATATAATTGCTCATAATATTCTCTTATTAGTGTTTTTATTTCTG
>NW_024420192.1:0-16677 GCF_014898765.1 Herpailurus yagouaroundi | reverse complement strand
ACGCTGGGCTCAACACGCGTCCTGCTGATCACTTAGATTCCACCTACACCTGCCTAAATAACCCAGAAAACCGCCAGAGGATTAGCAGAACGGAGTCGCCGGAGCCAACCACAGAGGAGAGGCCCACGGAAGAGGGTAGGAAGGGCGGCGAGGCGGTGCGCGCTCCACGGACTGGCGGGAGGGAGCCGGGGCGGAGGGGCGGCTCGCCGGCCAAGCAGAGCCCCCGAGTCTGGCTTACAAAAAGCGGAGGGGCCTGACGGACTGTGTTCCGACAGCAAGCGCGACTTAGCGTCTGGGAGGTCATAAGTTAACAGCTCTGCTCAGAAAGCGGGAAGGCTGGAGGACAAAAGGAAGGAGAGCTGCTGAGCCCCGTGACGACAGCTCAGTTTGGTGGGGAACAAAGGCGCTCGCCAGCGCCATCTCCCCCGCCCATCCCCCAGCCAAAATCCCAAAGAGAACCAGTTCCTGCCAGGGAACTTGCTCGCTCCGCGCAAACACCCAACTCTGCCCTTCTGCGGAGCCAAACCTCCGGCAGCGGATCTGACTCCCTCCTGCTGCCACAGGGCCCCTCCTGAAGTGGATCACCTAAGGAGAAGCAAGCTAAGCCTGCCCCTCCTGCCCCTGTGCACCTTGCCTACCCACCCCAGCTAAGATGCCAGATCCCCAGCATCACAAGCCTGGCAGTGTGCAAGTAGCCCAGACAGGCCACCCCACCCCACAGTGAATCCCGCCCCTAGGAGAGGGGAAGAGAAGGCACGCACCAGTCTGACTGTGGCCCCAGCGGTGGGCTGGGGGCAGACATCAGGTCTGACTGCGGCTCCGCCCACCAACTCCAGTTATACACCACAGCACAGGGGAAGTGCCCTGCAGGTCCTCACCACGCCAGGGACTATCCAAAATGACCAAGCAGAAGAATTCCCCTCAGAAGAATCTCCAGGAAATAACAACAGCTAATGAGCTGATCAAAAAGGATTTAAAGAATATAACAGAAAGTGAATTTAGAATAATAGTCATAAAATTAATCGCTGGGCTTGAAAACAGTATAGCTGACAGCAGAGAATCTCTTGCTACAGAGATCAAGGGACTAAGGAACAGTCACGAGGAGCTGAAAAACGCTTTAAACGAAATGCATAACAAAATGGAAACCACCACGGCTCGGATTGAAGAGGCAGAGGAGAGAATAGGTGAACTAGAAGATAAAGTTATGGAAAAAGAGGAAGCTGAGAAAAAGAGAGATAAAAAAATCCAGGAGTATGAGGGGAAAATTAGAGAACTAAGTGATACACTAAAAAGAAATCATATACGCATAATTGGTATCCCAGAGGAGGAAGAGAGAGGGAAAGGTGCTGAAGGGGTACTCGAAGAAATAATAGCTGAGAACTTCCCTGAACTGGGGAAGGAAAAAGGCATTGAAATCCAAGAGGCACAGAGAACTCCCTTCAGACGTAACTTGAATCGATCTTCTGCACAACATATCATAGTGAAACTGGCAAAATACAAGGATAAAGAGAAAATTCTGAAAGCAGCAAGGGGTAAACGTGCCCTCACATATAAAGGGAGACCTATAAGACTCGTGACTGATCTCTCTTTTGAAACGTGGCAGGCCAGAAAGAGTTGGCACGAGATTTTCAGTGTGCTAGACAGAAAAAATATGCAGCCGAGAATTCTTTATCCAGCAAGGCTGTCATTTAGAATAGAAGGAGAGATAAAGGTCTTCCCAAACAAACAAAAACTAAAGGAATCTGTCATCACTAAACCAGCCCTACAAGAGATCCTAAGGGGGACCCTGTGAGACAAACTACCGGAGACATCACTACAAGCATAAAACATACAGACATCACAATGACTCTAAACCCATACCTTTCTATAATAACACTGAATGTAAATGGATTAAATGCGCCAACCAAAAGACATAGGGTAACAGAATGGATAAAAAAACAAGACCCGTCTATTTGCTGTCTACAAGAGACTCATTTTAGACCTGAGGACACCTTTAGATTGAGAGTGAGGGGATGGAGAACTATTTATCATGCTACTGGAAGCCAAAAGAAAGCTGGAGTAGCCATACTTATATCAGACAAACTAGACTTTAAATTAAAGGCTGTAACAAGAGATGAAGAAGGGCATTATATAATACTCACAGGGTCTATCCATCAGGAAGAGCTAACAATTATAAATGTCTATGCGCCGAATACCGGAGCGCCCAAATATATAAAACAATTACTCATAAACATAAGCAACCTTATTGAGAAGAATGTGGTAATTGCAGGGGACTTTAACACCCCACTTACAGAAATGGATAGATCATCTAGACACACGGTCAATAAAGAAACAAGGGCCCTGAATGAGACATTGGATCGGATGGACTTGACAGATATATTTAGAACTCTGCATCCCAAAGCAACAGAATAGACTTTCTTCTCGAGTGCACATGGAACATTCTCCAAGATAGATCATATACTGGGTCACAAAACAGCCCTTCATAAGTTTACAAGAATTGAAATCATACCATGCATACTTTCAGACCACAATGCTATGAAGCTTGAAATCAACCACAGGAAAAAGTCTGGAAAACCTCCAAAAGCATGGAGGTTAAAGAACACCCTACTAACGAATGAGTGGGTCAACCAGGCAATTCGAGAAGAAATTAAAAAATATATGGAAACAAACGAAAATGAAAATACAACAATCCAAACGCTTTGGGATGCAGCGAAGGCAGTCCTGAGAGGAAAATACATTGCGATCCAGGCCTATCTCAAGAAACAAGAAAAATCCCAAATACAAAATCTAACAGCACACCTAAAGGAACTAGAAGCAGAACAGCAAAGGCAGCCTAAACCCAGCAGAAGAAGAGAAATAATAAAGATCAGAGCAGAAATAAACAATATAGAATCTAAAACAACTGTAGAGCAGATCAACGAAACCAAGAGTTGGATTTTTGAAAAAATAAACAAAATTGACAAACCTCGAGCCAGGCTTCTCAAAAAGAAAAGGGAGATGACCAAACTAGATAAAATCATGAATGAAAATGGAATTATTACAACCAATCCCTCAGAGATACAAACAATTATTAGGGAATACTATGAAAAATTATATACCAACAACCTGGACAACCTGGAAGAAATGGACAAATTCCTAAGCACTCACACTCTTCCAAAACTCAATCAGGAGGAAATAGAAAGCTTGAACAGACCCATAACCAGCAAAGAAATTGAATCGGTTATCAAAAATCTCCCAAGAAATAAGAGTCCAGCACCAGATGGCTTCCCAGGGGAGTTCTACCAGACGTTTAAAGCAGAGATAATACCTATCCTTCTCAAGCTATTCCAAAAAATAGAAAGGGAAGGAAAACTTCCAGACTCATTCTATGAAGCCAGTATTCCTTTGATTCCTAAACCAGACAGAGACCCAGTAAAAAAAGAGAACTACAGGCCAATATCCCTGATGAATATGGATGCAAAAATTCTCAATAAGATACTAGCAAATCGAATTCAACGGCATGTGAAAAGAATTATTCACCATGATCAAGTGGGATTCATTCCTGGGATGCAGGGCTGGTTCAACATTCGCAAATCAATCAACGTGATACATCACATTAACAAAAAAAGAGAGAAAAACCATATGATCCTGTCAATCGATGCAGAAAAGGCCTTTGACAAAATCCAGCACCCTTTCTTAATAAAAACCCTTGAGAAAGTCGGGATAGAAGGAACATACTTAAAGATCATAAAAGCCATTTATGAAAAGCCCACAGCTAACATCATCCTCAACGGGGAAAAACTGAGAGCTTTTTCCCTGAGATCAGGAACACGACAGGGATGCCCACTCTCACCGCTGTTGTTTAACATAGTGCTGGAAGTTCTAGCATCAGCAGACAACAAAGGGAAATCAAAGGCATCCAAATTGTCAAAGATGAAGTCAAGCTTTCGCTTTTTGCAGATGACATGATATTATACATGGAAAATCCGATAGACTCCACCAAAAGTCTGCTAGAACTGATACATGAATTCAGCAAAGTTGCAGGATACAAAATCAATGTACAGAAATCAGTTGCATTCTTATACACTAACAATGAAGCAACAGAAAGACAAATAAAGAAACCGATCCCGTTCACAATTGCACCAAGAAGCATAAAATACCTAGGAATAAATCAAACCAAAGATGTAAAGGATCTGTATGCTGAAAAGTATAGAAAGCTTATGAAGGTAATTGAAGAAGATTTAAAGAAATGGAAAGACATTCCCTGCTCATGGATTGGAAGAATAAATATTGTCAAAATGTCAATACTACCCAAAGCTCTCTACACATTCAATGCAATCCCGATCAATATTGCACCAGCATTCTTCTCAAAACTAGAACAAGCCATCCGAAAATTCATATGGAACCACAAAAGGCCCCGAATAGCCAAAGGAATTTTGAAGAAGAAGACCCAAGCAGGAGGCATCACAATCCCAGACTTTAGCCTCTACTACAAAGCTGTCATCATCAAGACAGCATGGTATTGGCACAAAAACAGACACATAGACCAATGGAAGATAATAGAAACCCCAGAACTAGACCCACAAACGTATGGCCAACTAATCGTTGACAAAGCAGGAAAGAACATCCAATGGAAAAAAGACAGTCTCTTTAACAAATGGTGCTGGGAGAACTGGACAGCAACATGCAGAAGGTTGAAACTAGACCACTTTCTCACACCATTCACAAAAATAAACTCAAAATGGATAAAGGACCTGAATATGAGACAGGAAACCATCAAAACCCTAGAGGAGAAAGCAGGAAAAGACCTCTCTGACCTCAGCCGTAGCAATCTCTTACTCGACACATCCCCAAAGGCAAGGGAATTAAAAGCAAAAGTGAATTACTGGGACCTTAGGAAGATAAAAAACTTCTGCACAGCAAAGGAAACAACCAACAAAACTAAAAGGCAACCAACAGAATGGGAAAAGATATTTGCAAATGACATATCGGACAAAGGGCTAGTATCCAAAATCTATAAAGAGCTCACCAAACTCCACACCCGAAAAGCAAATAACCCAGTGAAGAAATGGGCAGAAAACATGAATAGACACTTCTCTAAAGAAGACATCCGGATGGCCAACAGGCACATGAAAAGATGTTCAGCGTCGCTCCTTATCAGGGAAATATAACTGGGGATCAAAGTATCTGGCAAGGTAAGGTGCTAAGCAAAGTGTAGACGCTCAACAAATATTTGTTAAATACATTAGTCAATATCTGTTATAGTAAATGTGAATGCTATAACTCATCTAGGAATTTATCTTACAAAAAACTTTTGCAATACGGCATGCTTAAGGATACTTATTGTAGCATTATTATACCACAATAATGGGGAAATTTTCAAGTCCATTGGTAAGAGATTGTTTTATAAATTATGGCCCATCTATATAATAGGTGTTATTAAACACTATCAGATGGGTATATTTTCATAACAATGAAGAGCAGTGATTTACTGAAAGAATATTCAATAGAAAGATAAAAAAGTGCTGATTGCCTATTGTGCCTCTGGCACATAGGTTAACTTTAAATATATAAGATGATGGACCAATTGTCAAATTTTCATGGCCTTAATGAATACTGTGATTTAAGTTACAGTTATACATGGGGATCCCACTAAATTTAAACAAAGTTACCTCCTATACTCTTAGAGGAAATTCCAAACATAAAATATAATACAGTTATGCCTCATCTTAACAGCTGAAACAATCACCTAGCCTAAATTCCCAATAGTCATAGCACCCACTGACTTAAGATATACCACGGTAGGCATTGATGCTCTGATCCAAAGACCAATAAATTAAAATTTAAGTCTTTGCCATTTAGAATAAGCTTGAGCAAATGGGACCCTGTGAAACTTTCCCTGGGTTAAAATAGCTAATGTGTCCCAATGTAGATTAAGACAAATTATATAAAATTTAAGACCCATTATATGACTTACTTAAGGTAGAGGCCATTATTTCTACTATATTCCCATTTAATATCCTAATTTGGCCAGTGCCTAAAGCAGAAAAAAATATATTACTAAACAGTAATTCTTGCAACTTTAATGCTATGTCACTCCTGATTAAAGCTACCTATGTCTGATATTATTAAAATTACTGACTTCACAAGTAAAAAAAAACTGGAAAACATCTTGCTTTTGTAGGTTTGATTAATATGTTCTCCTTAGTGCCTATTTCAGTATGCTGTCACAGTTTGCCTTCAGTTTTAAAAAAAACACAATGCACATTTACTCAAGTATCCATGAGAAACCTCAACAGCCCTCCCATGCCACATAATACTGTCAGGCAAGATATTAATCTTATCCAAATTTCCCCAAGAGCACAGATAAGACATCCTTATTGAGACATCCTTTGAGAAAATTCATTTGGTACATATATTCATAACATACCAACATTCATAAAGGAGCCCACAGAAAAAAACATGAGCCACTGCTTCACATAAAATATAAGGCCCCACAACCTCAGTAAAATTTCTTGGTAATATTTGGATAGTTTAGGGCTGCTCCAACCCTGAAACTGTCAAGAAACAGCTATACACAGTGTTAAAACAAGTCCAAAAGCTTTTAGGACATTTGGTTTCTGGAGGTAATATATTCCTTATGTAAAAATTTTACTTAAACCTATTAATGTTGTTACACATCAGCCCACTTTAATAGATTGGATCCCCTGTAACAGAAGTTTCTATTTTGTCCAAATTATAATATAATAAGAACTTGCATTAGTTCCCACAGAGCTTTTTTCTCTACAGAGGCTTTAACAATCTCCTGTCATGCCTCTTGGAGTCTCTGGACCACCTATGATAGCCACAAGTTTCCTGTGGGTGGTGCAAAAAAACTGATTTTCTTGTCCCTATACTACACACCGTTATCATCAAAACTGCTGGCTTCATAGTGAGCCCTTTGGAAAATGTGGCTTTCACAGGCCTGAACCTGTAACCCCCTGTACTTAGCTGGCCATTATGCCTTGAATCATAGAGACAGGACTTGTGGCTTGCCACAGTCACAGAGGCCTTCTTATTGAAATAAAGTGATAACTTAAAGAGCCAGACCTGGACCCTCTAGCATATTACCCCTACAGGAGGAAGTAGCTTCCCCTACCTTTAGTCCTTTACCAAATGTAATGGTTTCAGAGGAGGTCACTCCTCTCTCAGACCCATTGGTAACCTGGGAGCCCATTGGGGAAAAAATGTATGATTAGAAAAAGGATTCCAGATAGCATTACTACCATCACATGTGAGGAGGCTTGCCTGAGAGCTGCTACTATATATCCAAGGGTCAGCACAGTTGGCTGAACTTCAGCCATTTTAGCAGTAGAAGTAGGCCCTACTTGCTCATTATTAGGAGACTCTTCAGACACTGACAATTTTTGAGCCATCTGGTTTGAACAATGACAACAAAAAAGTTTCTTGTCCAAGGTTTCCCTCTTTGGGATAAAATACTCTGCAAATTTCTTGCCTCACCGATACCCAAAGATATAATTCAAGGTCATATATTTATCTACATATATGTATTAGTTTGCTTAGGCTTCCATGACAAAATACAACAGATTGGGTACCTTAAACAAAAGATATTTATTTTTTTACAGTTCTGGACGCTTGAAGTCCAAGATCCAGGTGCCATCAAGGTTGGTTTTTGAAGAAGATTCTCTCCTTGGTTTGCAAACAGCTACCCCCTCACTGTGTTATCACATGGCCATTTTTTAAAACCTGTCTATCACTTCAAATAGTTCCTTTTATATGTGTGTGGTGAGAACAGTAGCCAAGATATGCAAACCACCCAAGTGTTTGTTGACAGATGAATGAATGAGGAAAGTGTGGCATATATATCTATGCATGTATATATATACACACACACACACAATTGAATATTATTCAAACTTAAAAATAGAAGGAAATCACATGTCCTTTGCTCCGTACATGTGCACATCTGGTGAGTTTTCCTTTTATAAGAACACCAAACCTATTAAATTAGGGCTCCAGCAGTGTCTTTTTTTTTTAACTTTAAATACCATACCTTTAAAGGCCCTATTTCCAAATATAGTCACATTGCTGTTTAGACTACAACATATACATTTGGAGGATACATAAGTCAGTCCCTAACAATATATAGAAGCTACCATACAAAGTCACACACACACACACACACACACACCCCTTATGTCCTTTGACATTCCAGACAAGACCAAGACCCTCATTTCACTTAAAATACACAACACCAGGTCCTTGAATAGGCATCCAATTGAACTTCAATCTTCCTTTTCAGCTTAAGGCCACAAACCCCTTAGAGTGCCAAAAACAAATTAAAATTTAATTAAATAGAACATGACACATTCCAGTCAACAGTAAAATATCAAAAGCAAATTTTAATAAGAAACATGATCACATTTTTGTTGTTTTACTATTGAGAGCTTCCAGGCCTCATACCTCCCCATTTGCCTCCTGCTTCATATCTGCATAAACAGAATCTGATTGTTCTACACCTTGGTGCCTATGGGTAAATTCACACCATGCAAACTGCTGATCCATGTGTGGAAACCCTCATTTGGCACCACTCCATAAACACAATAAACACAATAATTTCCCCCTTCCTTTACTAAAAGTCATTCTCAACCAGTTAGGTATCTGCCCTTCTGTCATCAAAAAGGCCCAATGTATGAGTAACAAACCTATTATACGTGCTTGGTGTGTTTATTCTGTCATTAATGTTGACGTTCAAACCAATAGATTAGGTAGCTGGAGATTGATCTTGTTCTCCAGGGGTAGCTATGAGACACTCAGTAACGTGGCTTTACATAAGAAATGAGAAGGTGAGTTAGGATAGTGGAGAAGTAGGGGAACCAGGACTTCCCTTGTCCCTCAAACATAGCTGTATTGAGGTCAGAAAACTTGGAACACCCAGGAAATCTATCTGCAGAGTGACAGAAAAATCTCCACAGGTGGAGGGAGACAGCTTTGCAGGACAGAGGTGCATATATGTGAATTGGGGGAGATAAAACATCAGTGTAGGCATGGAAGGGAGGGATCCTCTTCTGTGGAAAGACAAAAGGGAGAGAAAGAGAAGCTGTGGATTGCAGTATTGTGTTAGGACAAGAGAAAAACCTCTCCAGACTATGGATTGAGGAACAAGAAATATGGACAAAGCCAGTCTCTTCTTTGCCAACACCCTTAGGAGCTGAAGATCAGAGTTTTCAAAAGTCCGTGACTTTCTCCAGACCGAAGCTGCAGCCTTGTGCATGCACCTGGAAGGGAGGGAAGCCAGCCTTGGGGCGCAGTGGTGATCTCAAGGATGCACTGAGAGAGAAGAGTCCCACCCTTGAGTATTGTGGGAAGAGGGTATACTGGCCCCCAAAGACAAAAGACCCTGCAGATGCCAGCCATATAGGCAGGGCAGACTGGCACTATCCCAGATACGGATATGCTCTGTCCAGGATCCTTTAAGACATCAGGTTTTGAATCCCAGCAGACCTCCTCAGAGGCATAGGAGACTGGATCAGGGCAAGCCACCCACCCACACTACTCTGTGAGGGCTGCCTGAACAGCATGGTTTGAGACACCCTGTCTCAGGAAGAGAGCTTGGGGTGTTGCCATTTTTCTCCCCATCATCAACACTGTGGGGCTTCAGGGAACAGGACAGTGGCTCCCAGTGGAGGTGGGACCTGCTTACACCAAACCCCGCCCCTCCATGCCTGGCAACTGCTTATCTACTGGGGCAAGACTGACACTGATGGAACCAGATGGCCTGTCCAGACAAGGACATCCACCAGTCTCAGGCACCAACAGACAACTGTTGTGTGGTTTTGTCCCCTGCCCTTTCCTTTCCTCCAGGGTTACCTCAACAAACAAATCAAAGCACACTTGGTGGAAGGTCTAAATAATTCACCATTTTGAGTAAAGAGGAGCTTTGTAGAAGACTGACCAGTGGGATAAAGCAGCCAAATGTGCAACAACAGAGGGCACACAACACACTCCAAAAACACTTCCTGAAGTGACAGGCCCTGGACAGTGCATGACCCTTTTTTAATATAGTAGTTCTCACAAGTGCAAGACACATAACAAGCTCTTACAAGACGTAAAAGACAGAAACTTAGCCAGAATGACAAAATGGAAGAATTCTCCTCAAAAGAAATTCCAGGAGGAAATAACAACCAAAGAATTGCTCAAAATAGATATAAACAATATATCTATCAAGAATTTAAAATAACAGTCATAAGACTTATGTCTGGGCTTGAAAAAATATCATAGAAGACAGTAGAGAATCTATTGTTACACAGATCAAAGACCTAAGAACTAGTCACGATGAATTAAGAAATTCTATAAATGAGATGCAAAGTAAACTAGATGCAATAACAGTGAGGATGGAAGAAGCAGAGGAGAGAATAAGCAAAATAGAAGATAAAATTATGGAAAATGATGTAGCCAAAAAAAGAGGGAAAGGACATTACTATACCATGAGGGGAGAATTGGAGAGCTAAGTGATTCCATGAAATGACATAATATCCATATCATAGGAGTTCCAGAAGAAGAAGAGAGAAAGGGCAGAAGGTTTATTTGAACAAATTAGAGCTGAGAACTTCCCTAATCTGGGAAAGGAATCAGATATCCAAATCCAGGAGGCACAGAGAAATCCCTATAGATTTAAGAATAGGTCTTCACCACAGCATATCATAGTGAAACTGGCAAAATACAAAGATAAAGAGAGAATTCTGAAAGCATTTAGGGACAAATAGGCCTTACCTACAAGGGTAGACACATAAGGGTAGTAGCAGACTTGTCCACTGAAACTTGACAGGCCAGAAGAGAGTGGCAGGAAATATTTAATGTGCTGAATAGGAAAACTGTGCAGCCAAGAATCCTTTATCCAGCAAGACTGTCATTCAGAATAGAAGGAGAGATAATGGCTTTCTCAGACAAACAAAAACATAAGGAGTTCATGACTACTAAACCAGCCCTGCAGGAAATTCTAAGGGAGACTCTGTGAGTGGAAAGCAGCAAAGACTACAAAAGAAATTACCAGAGAAATTACCATAATCATGAAACCTACAGATAACATAATGACACTAAATCCGTATCTTTCAATAGTCACTCTGAATGTAAACAGACCAAATGCCTTGATACCAAAACATAAGGTATCAGAATGGATTTAAAAAAAACAAGATCCATCTATATGCTGCCTACAAGAAACTCATTTTATTTTATTTTATTTTTTCAATGTTTTTTTTTTAATTTATTTTTGAGACACAGAGAGACAGAGCATGAGCAGGGGAGGGGCAGAGAGAGAGGGAGACACAGAACCCGAAGCAGGCTCCAGGGACTGAGCTGTCAGCACAGAGCCCGACATGGGGCTCAAACTCATGGACTGTGAGATCATGACCTGAGCTGAAGTCGTACACTTAACCAACTGAGCCATCCAGGCACCCCAAGAAACTCATTTTAGACCTGAGGACACCTGCAGATTTAAAGTGGGGATGGAGAGCCATCTATCATGCAACTGGACGGCAAAAGAAAACTGATTAGCCAGACTTATATCAGACAAACTAGATTTTAAAATAAAGACTGTAACAAGAGGTGAAGGGCATTATATCATAATTAAGGGGTCTGTCCATCAAGAAGAGCTAACAATTGTAAATGTTTGTGCTCCCAACGTGAGTCACCCAAATATGTAAGTCAAGTAATCACAAACAAATAAATATATAGATAACAACATCATGATTGTAGGGGGCTTCAATACTCCACTTACAACAATGGATAGATCATCTAGGCAGAAAATCAGTAAGGAAACAATGGCTCTGAATGACACATTGGACCAGATGGTTTTAACAGATGTATTCAGAACTTTCCATCCTAAAGGAGCAGAATACATATTCTTCTCGAGTGAACATGGAACATTCTCCAAAATAGATCACATACTGGGTCACAAAACAGCCCTCAACAGGTCCGAAAAGATCAAGATCATACCATGCATATTTTCAGATCACAACACTATGAAACTTGAAGTCAACCATAAGAAAAAAATTGGAAAGCCCCAAAATACATGGAGGTTAAAGAACATCCTACTAAAGAATAAATGGCTCGACCAGGAAATTAAAGAAGAAACTTAAAAAAAATACATGGAACAAAAGAAAGTGAAAACACAACACTCCAAACCATTTGGGATGCAGCAAAGGCAGTCCTAAGAGGAAAATACATTGCAATTCAGGACTATATCAAGAAGCAAGAAAGGTCTGAAATACATAACCTAACCTCACTCCTAAAGGAACTAGAAAGGCAGCAGCAAAGAAAGCCCAAAGCCAGCAGCAGCAGAAAAATAATAAAGATTAGAGAAAAAATAAATAATACAGAATCCAAATAAACAGTAGAACAGATCAATGAATCTAATAGCTGTTTTTTTTTGATAAAGCCCTAGACTGACTTCTCAAAATGAAAAGAGTGATGACCCAAATAGATAAAAAAAAAAATGAAAGGAAGGGGAGAGATAACAACCAACACCACAGAAATAAGGTTATCAGAGAATCCTATGAAAAATTATATGCCAACAAACTGGACAATCTGGAAGAAATAGGCAAATTCCTAGACATTCAAACACTATCAAAACTGAAATGGGAAGAAATAGAAAATTTGAACAGACCCATAACCAGTGAAGAATTGAATAGATTATCAAAAATCTCCCAACAAATAAAAGTCCTGGGACAGATAGCTTCCCAGAGGAATTCTACCAGGAATTTAAAACAGTTAATACTTACTCTTTTTAAGCTGTTCCAAAAAATAGAAACAGAAGGAAAGCTTCCAGACTCATTCTATTAAATCAGCATTACCTTGATTCCCAAACCAAAGACCCCACTAAAAGAGAGAATTACAGGCCAATAACCCTGATGAACATGGATGCAAAATTCTCAACAAGATACTAGCAAATCGAATTTAACAGTATATTTAAAGAATTATTCACCATGATCAAGTGAGATTCATTCCTGGGCTGCAGGGCTGGTTCACTATTCGCAAATCAATCAACGTGATACACCACATTAAGAAAAGAAAAGATAAGAACCATATGATCCTCTCAATAGATGCAGAAAAAACATTTGACAAAATACAGCACCCCTTCTTAATAAAAACTCTCTCAAAAAATTTGGGATAGAAGGAACATAAATGAACATCATTAAAGCCATATATGAAAGGTCCGCAGCTAATATCATCCTCAATGTGGAAAAACTGAGAGCTTTCCCAGAAACACAACAGGATGTCCACTCTCACCACTGTTGTTCAACATAGTACTGGAAGTCCTAGCCTCAGCAACCAGACAACTAAACTAAATAAAAAGCATCCAAATTGGCAAAGAAGAAGTCAAACTTTCACTCTTCTCAGATGATGTGATATTCTATATTGGAAACCCAAAAGATTCCACCAAAAAATTGCTAGAGCTGATACATGAATTCAGCAAAGTTGCAGGATATAAAATTGATGCACAGAATTCAGTTGCATTTCTACACACCAATAATGAAGCAACAGAAATAGATATCAAGGAGCTGATACCATTTACAATTGCTCGGAGAACCAGAAAATACCTGGGAATAAACCTAATGAAAGAAGTAAAAGATCTGTATGATGAAAATAATAGAAAGCTTATGAAAGAAATTGAAGAAGACACAAAGAAATGACAAAACACTCCATGCTCATGAAGCAGAAGAATAAATACTGCTAAAATGTAGATACTACCCAAAGCAATCTACACATTCAAATAAATCCAAGAAAAATAGCACTAACATTATGCAAGAATTAGAATAAACAATCCTAAAATTATTGTGGAACCAGAAAATACTCTGAATAGACAATGTAATGTTGAAAAAGAAAACCAAAGCTGAGGTATCAAAATCCTGGACTTTAGCCTGTATTACAAAGCTGTAATCATCAAGACAGTATGGTCCTGGCACAAAAACAGACACATAGACCAATGGAATAGAATAAAGAACCCAGAAATTGATCCACAAATATATGGCTAACTAATCTTCAACAAAACAGGAAAGAGGATCCATTGGAAAAAAAGTCTCTTTAGCAAGTGGTGCTGGGACAACTGGACAGCAACATGAAGAAGAGTGAACCTGGACAACTCCTTACAACATACACAAAAATAAATACAAAGTGGATGAAAGACCTAAATGTGAGACAGGAAACCATCAAAATCTGTGGCCATGCACTGAAGAAAAAGTTCTCAGACACTAGACTGAGCCGATGTGCAAGGCTGCCTCTGCAAGAGAGCAGCAGCAGCAGTAGTCTGCACATAGCCTTTATTTCATGTTTTATTAGATATCAAAGAATATTAAAGCATGGAAAGAGAACACAAAGGATCTTTACACATTAACAAAACATACATCTGGTAATTACATGAAGGCACACAGGGAGTACATATAGTATCAAGGAGTGTCAGGGAATTACAGTGGGTTTTGTATCTTAACTATCTTCTGGGGGATCAAGGGGCTCTGTATCTCATAATGCTATTGTGTTCAACAACCTTGTGACCAGAACATTGCTGACATTTCTGGTATTAACTAATTCACCCTCCAGGACTTACAATACACTTGTTATAAATAACTCCACAAAAATCCTACTGGAGAAAACAGGCAGCAACTTCTTTGAACTCAGCCACAGCAGCTCCTTACTTGACATGTCTCTGAAGGCAAGGGAAATGAAGGCAAAAATCAACTTTGGGACTTCATCAAGATAAAAAGCTGTACAGCAAAGGAAACAACCAACAAAGCTAAAAGGCAACTGACAAAATGGGAGAAGATATTTTCAAATGACATATTAAATGAAAGGCTTGTATCAAAAATCTATAAAGAATTTTCCAAACTCAACACCTAAAAACCAAATAATCCAGTGAAGAAATGGAAAGAAGACATGAATAGACACTTTTCCAAAGAAGACATCCAGATGGCCAACAGACTCATGAAAAGATGCTCAACATTGCTCATCATCAGGGAAATATAAATGAAAACCACATTGAGATACTACCTCACACCAGTCAGAAAGACTAAATTTAACAACCCAGGAAGGAAGAGATGTTGGTGAGGATGTGGAGAAAGGGAAACTCTCTTGCACTGTCGGTGGAAATGCAAACTGGTGCAGCTACTCTGGAAAACAGAGTAGAGGTTACTCAAAAAATTAAAAATAGAATTATCCTATGACTCAGGAATTGCACTACTAGGAGTTTATCCAGAGATATAGGAATGCTGATTCCAAAGGGCACATGCACCCCAATGTTTATAGTGCCCTTGATGTTTATAGTGCACTAGAGCCAAATTATGGAAAGAGCCCAAATGTCCACCAACTGATTAATGCATAAAGAAGATGTGGTATATATACGCAAGGGAATACACAAGGGAATACTATCAGCGATGAAAAAGAATGAAATCTTGCCATTTGCAACAATGTGGATGGAACTGGAGGGTATTATGCTACACGAAATAAGTCAGTGAAAGATAGATATATGATTTCACTCATATGTGGAATTTGAGAAACTTAGATGACCATAGGGGAAGGGAAGGAAAAACAAGATACAAATAGAGAGGAAGAGACTCTTAAGTTCAGAGAACAAACTGAGGGTTGATGGGGGTGGGGGGTTGGGGGGTTGGGGAATGTGGGTGATAGGCTTTGAGGAGGGCATTTGTTGGGATGAGCACTGGGTGCTGTATATACATAATGAATCATGGGAATCTACTCCTGGAGCTAAGAATACAGTGTATGTTAGCTAACTTGACAGCAAAACAAACAAATAGATAAATAAATAAATAAATTGTGTTTGAGAAAGAATAAATAAAAATAAATAAATAAATAAAATGAAAAAAATTAAGAAATGACCATCAGTGAAGGAATAAATGAAGGAAAAAAGCTTTAACTTTTTATTTCTAATCTAAAAACTTTTTAAAAATATTAATAAATAGAAACAATGATAGTATATGGATAAAATGAATGACAACAATATCACAAGGGACAATAGAATTATAGTGTTATTTGAAGGAGGATTTGAGTTATTCAAGATACTTATTGTAAACTCCAATGCAGACCACTAGAAATGATTTTAAAGTATAAATGACACACCAAGAGAAGATAAAATGGAATCATATAAAATGTGCAATTCAAAGCAGATAGAATAAAAACGAATAAATCCAATGAATAAAAAACAGATACAACATGATTAATTTTTTAAAAATTTTATGTATGTATATATGTATGTATGTATGTATGTGTGTGTGTATGCATGTATTTGATTTATATCCAAGTTAGTTAGCATATAGTGGAATGATGATTTTAGGAGTAGATTCCAGTGATTCATCCCCTATGTATAACACCAAGTGCTCATCCCAACAAGTGTCTTTCTTAATGCCCCTTACCCATTTAGCCCATCCCCCATCCCAACCCCTCCAGCAATCCTCAGTTTGTTCTCTGTATTTAAGAGTTTTGTCCTCCTCCTTGTTTTTATATTATTTTTGCTTTCCTTCCCTTATGTTCATCTGTTTTGAATCTTAAATTCCTCATGAGTGAAGTTATATGATATTTGTCTTTCTATAACTGACTAATTTCGCTTAGCATAATACTCTTTAGTTCCATCCATGTGGTTGCAAATGGCAAGATTTCATTCTTGTTGATTGCCGAGTAATACTCCATTGT
>NW_024420191.1:1860-3909 GCF_014898765.1 Herpailurus yagouaroundi | reverse complement strand
GATCTCCGCAGTCCTTGGGTCTAAGCATCCCAGAGAAAGACACCTCCATGGGGACTGTTGAGTCTATCACTACTGGCTAGGTAGCATTTGGTGACAAAGGAACAAATGGTCTGAGCTTCCTCTGCCTCGTCCTGGATTGTTGGGGGTCTGGTTTCTTCAGGGCGACAGAGACACAGCCATGGCTGACTGTTCTGGGGCCCTGGCTCCTGCCTTGCTCCTCTTTCCAGAACACGGGACACTGCGGTTAACCCCTAAACAGCTCTGTTCCTCCACCCCCCTGTCTCCGTACCCTTTGCACTATGATGGGGCAGCTCTTCCCATCAGGCGTGGGGTCTAGATCCCCCGGCTTTGAATCTGCGCTGGCTCCGTGACTTGCTCTGGCCGACAGAATGTGGTGGAAATGATGCCGTGCCAATTTCAGGCGTAGGCCTCAAAGAGCCTCGTGGCCTTGCGTGCCCACCCTCTCGGGACCCTGGCACCACCATGTGCAGAAGCCCAGACGGCCTCCTGGAAGATGGGACACGTGTAGCCTACTCACCACCGCCCCTAGTCGCCCCGGCCAACAGCCAGCCCGCAATGAGCCGACCCCTGCCATTGACCACACATGCTTGAGGGAGCCCGGAAGACCTGCCCGACCAGCTAGCTGCTCAGCTAGGTCAACAGTTGGTGCAAGCCGCTACGTTTCGGGGTGGTTATTCCGCAGCAGAAACTAACTGATCCCGGCATCCCAGCATTCCGGGCAGGATGCACAGGCTACAGGATCTATAGGCAGAGGCCTGGCTGCAGACAGATGGACTGGCTGGCCTCGGGACCATCACCTGGCCCTCATGTTTGCTGTCACCTGGGTTCCGCTCTACAGCTAGGATCTACAGTCAGCCCATTACGACCAAGGTATAGTTGGCCCGGGACTGGCTGCGCCTAAGCCATCTGGCCTCCTCTACGGTTTCCTGGACCTACCCAGGGCCTTCCAGCCGCTTTCCATGACACTCCAGGTGAAACCCAAATGCCTCACCATCCCACACGATGCTCCCTACTCCCACCCTGCTCCCAGCTTTGCGCCTCTCACTGCACTCCAGACACACCTGCCTCCAACCCATAAGACCCAACCTGACCTCCGGGCCTTTGCATGTGCAGCTCTCCTGAATAGCATGCTCTTCCCGGATACCCGCACGGCTCCCCCCCATTTCCTTCAGGCTCTGACCCAGTAGGTTTGTTAAACAAACCGGAGATCACAGATCATTCTTACCAAATGGCCTGTGTCACTCCCTGCACACTCCTCCCGCTTTATTTCTTTTCAGAGCAATTAGCATGACTGGGTGCAAAAGTGTCCACATTGTGAGACATCCAGTGGGAGCCAGCGAGGGTTAGGAAGGGAGGGTGGGATGCTGAGAAAGACGTCGGCGTTGGGACTTCATAGCATAGAGCCACTGGCTGGGAGCCGATGTGTCCTGAAGCAGCCTGGCACCCCCCACTGCCAGACAAACCAGCAGAGACACTGTTGGCAGTGCTTCAGCCACATGTAGGAGCCGGTATCACACTCGGCAGCACAAGGCCAGATTTATGGCCATGGCATAACTGCTTACAAGTGTCATGCAGGTGACACATGTTTGTCAAAAACACCTCGTCTTGAGGTGGCCACACAGAGCAGTTCCCTGGAACACAAGAGGCTTCGCAAAGCAAGGCGTCCCTGGGGCTCCTGCCTTCTGAAACCCCTGAATCGAGGGCCCACCATTTAGGGCCCTTCTCAGAGTTTCTAGAGCCTACAAAAGAGAGAAGTCTCTAACTGGAGCTGGGACTCCCCGGCCGCAAACAGGAGCAACACCGGCTGGCCTGGCTCAGCCTCGGAAGCCGGGGAGGACACCCTCCAGGGCCAAGGAGGCCCAGGGCAGGCCCAGACCCACCATGGATCCAGGGTTCAGGGACAAAGCTCTTCTGCACTCCGTGAGGGGCCCCATGGCAGACCCATCCCCGGGTCCTGGATCAGTCACCAGGAGGGAGTGCTAGGGCCTGGTCGGGGTCCAAAGGGACCATGCAGTCTCGTGGTACAAA
>NW_024420191.1:0-1850 GCF_014898765.1 Herpailurus yagouaroundi | reverse complement strand
GATCGCAATGGTAAAAAGAGGGAGAGGGGAGAACACGCGGACAGCAGGCATGAATGACTGCAGGTGTGCTACAAATGATCAGAGATCTGAAGAGCTCAATACTTAGGAGTTGTAAAAAGGCTTCTTGACATGTGACTGGAGAAAGGCGGCCCAGTTAGTAAACGGTGCTGGGACATCGGAACCCATTCCAGACACATTAAAAATCTATATTTGAAAGAGAGAAGTTGAAGAGGCGGATATTCTGGGGGAATATCTTTGCAAACTTGGCGTTGGGAACAATTTCTTTACCAAGGTGTTAAAAGCTCAGTAAGCATAAAAAAAAATCGATAGGTTTGACTGCAGTAAAATGTAAATTTCCTTTCACCAAATGACGGGTGAAAAGACAAATCACTAAAAGTATATGTACAACTAGCAAAGGATCAGTATCCAGAATACATAAAGAAGTCCTACAAATCCACAGGAAGAAGAGAGGCAATGAGCAAAAAGACCACAGCAGGCATGTCGTAGAGGAGGAAACGGAATGCACAGATGAACATGGGAAAAGCTGCCCGATGTCACGAGGATGCAGGGAAGGGCAAGGTAAGGTCCCCGTGAGACATTTCACATCCATCAGGCTCACAGTGAGGAAGACATGTGACATCTGACAGCACCGAGCGTCTGAGAGGATGTAGATCAGCTGGCACCCACGGTGGATGAGTGTGAAACCTGGTCTGGCCACACTGAAAACCACTTTGGCCTTTTCTTGTTAGTCCCATACCTTAGAACCCTGCAAATCCACTCCCAGGAGCCACACAAGGCACACCCAAGAAGAGTTCGTCGCAGCACTGTTAGCAAGAGGAGGGGGAGAGAGGAAATGACCCAGATACTCACTGACAGAGCAATGTAAAAAGAAATTGTAGCACAGTCACACAATTTCTTTCCACACCGGTGACAGCAAACTCCAGCTACACAGCAGCACAGCTCAAGCTCAGAGAGAGGGAAATGTTGAGTACAAAAATGCAAATTTTAGAGATCTACATACAGAGAGCAAGTTTTTAGAGCTTGAGAACAAAGAAGCAATCTAATGTTTAGGCTTATTCAGTCGGCCTGTGAGCAAGACAATGGCAAACAAACAAACAAACAAACACCAAATTGCAGAGAGGGGTGAGCTCCAGGCAAGAAGATGGAAGTGACTGGGAATGTTCTAGTTCCGGAGTTGAGCTGCGGGCTCACGGATGTTCATTGTCCCACCATCCTTCATAATGCACGAAACACACGAAGTATTAGAACAGAGGCAAAGGGGAAAAACAAGAAGAGAAACATGGTGTGGGTCCAGACACATCCACTATGATTTCCTTGTCACACACATAGTTGACTGTTTTCACGTGGTGTCACGGGGGTACCAAGAGTTCCGTCGAGAGGCCAGAGCGGGAAGTGAAAGGACAGGCAATTGGACGAGGGCATTCTTCCCTCTGGGCCTCAGTTTCTCCATATGCAAAATGAGGGGGTGTACCAGGAGTGGCAAATGGCTGGCGTGCATAACCCAGGTCTCCCCTTCCTCACCCGCTGCGGACACTAGTCATGGATTGCAGCACTGTTTCACATGGAGCACAGACACGCAGCGTTGGGCTCCGCAGCTGGGCCCTGCAGCCTGCCGGGGATGCCAGTCTGAGAGGGCACACTAAGTGATACCTATGTGCTGATCTGGAGAGATCCAGATCCCTCCCGCTGTGGCCTGGAAGCTTCTGAAGCCTCAGCAGCAGGCACTAGCTAGTCTGAGAGGCAGGGGCCCTAGGGAGGAGCCGACTGGCTTTGGAACTGACCCTAGCCGGACCCTGGCAGCGTGCAGCCTCAGCTTCTACACTGCCCAC
>NW_024420190.1:859-2106 GCF_014898765.1 Herpailurus yagouaroundi | reverse complement strand
CAGTGTCCGCAACGTGTCCTTGCCGCACGGAGAAAATGAAATGAAAACAGACTTCTGACTTCCTTTCTGCCACTGCTCTCTGTGCACAGGGGACCCCCTCGGAAGCCTGGAGAACAGGACAGGACTGGAGGACCACGTTCTCCTGGAGCCTGGGCTCGGGTACAGGTCAGTATTCAGAAACCAAATTGCCTTTGGGATTGAGTTGTCCTGTTCGCGGCTGTGCCTTTTATTCTTTTTTTGAAGGTAGGAGTGCACCTCCCAGGATTCAAGGTCAAGGCCTTATTTCACATTAATATTCAGGTCTAGAATGGGAAGTTGCCAAGGGCGTCAGAGTGTGAGGAACAGTGTTTTACCAAACTTCATTTGTGTACCTCCTTGACTTTTTATGATTTAGGGGCCATACCTGGGTACCTCTTCTAACATCATTTACTGGATTTTAACATTTGGTCACAACATTATGCAAGTTTAATATTATGTAATACTTGAGCCACTTAGCTCTCACGTGTTTGAGAAGTGCTTCAACCAGAATAGAGTAGTAAGCACCGTGTCAGTTTTCTGATGTTCAAATAAAAGTATCTCAAAGGAAACGGAGTTGCTCAAAGTCATTGGATGTTTGGTAGCAGAACTCAGACAGACACTAAAGTCTCCCTAATGCCACCACGATCCTTGTGGTTCTTAGAGTTGTTTCTTTTTCTCTCTTCACGGTTTTAATTTAGTGCAAACTTGAGAGAGTAGGGGTAGATCACATCTGCATTTTCAACCTCAGCCCCAGGGTGGGAGTCACTGATCACCTCAAACCATGCTTGGTTTTACTGTCTCTCCCTAAGTCAACGGAGCTCTGCTCTGTGACAGTGACACCACCTGTTGGTTCCTGTACAGTTAGTACATTGTCAGGATGGGTGTCACCAGGTCCATATAGGGTGCAGAGTCCTTTTTGCTGTTTATTAAAAAAAAAAAATTAATGTTTTATTTGTTTTTGAGAGAAAGAAAGAGACACAGCATGAGTATGGGAGGGCAGAGAGAGAGAGCGGGGGACACAGAATCTGAAGCAGGCTCCAGGCTCCGAGCTATCAGCACGGAGCCCAACACGGGTCTTGAACCCACAAACCATGAGATCATGACCTGAACTGAAGTTGGACATATAACCGACTGAGCCACCCAGGCGCCCTTGCTGTTTGTTTTAGAAGAATACTGACTATTGATTTTGGGAACACAAATCAGCGTCAGCGAGTAAGCAGATTTGCAAA
>NW_024420190.1:0-849 GCF_014898765.1 Herpailurus yagouaroundi | reverse complement strand
GGATGGGAAACCAATGGGGACTCTGGAGCAGGGGAGAGACACAGACCTATGTTTAGGAAGACCACTCTGGTCACCCGTGGGGAGTTGACAATGGGTGGACTGGGGGTGCAAAGGAGAGCAGCTGGTAGAGATGAGGGTCAGGGTTGAGGCAGCAGAGCCAGCTACTGGAGGTGGCTCTCGGGCTCTCTGCTTTAGAGGATGATTTTGGGGGCACCTGGGTGGCTCAGTCAGTTAAGGGTCCAACTCCTGCTCAGGTCATGATCTCACAGCTGGCGAGTTCAAGCCTGTGTCAGGCTCTGTGCTGACAGCTCGGAGTCTGGAGCCTGCTTCAGATTCCGTGTCTCCCTCTCCCTCTGCCCTTCCCCCACTCACGCTCTGTCCCTCTGTGTCTCTCAAAAATAAATGTTGGGAAAAAAAAAAAAAGAGGATGCCCCGTGGGCTCTTTTGAAATTCGGATGATCAGTGCCATTTCTGCCCTAGGTTGAAAGCCTGGGCCAGCCCCAGCCCACCTCTGCACCGGTGTGGTCTTGTCCCTTCCAGAGCTGAGAGTGTGCCTCTTAATCTTTGAGCTGTTCCTTCTGCAGCTCAGTCCTCTTCTTTGACGCCATTTCTTGAACCAGCACTTTTTAGAAAAGATCAATTAGCTTCCTGCTGGAAAGAGCAGGCATTGTGTTTCCTGATCTGAGCTCCCTACTGGGCTGAAGGAAGAAGCCAATTCTGTTCTTTTTTTCTCAAGGCTACTATTGTTGTTGTTGTTGTTGTTTTGCCTCATTCAAACCCAGTTGCCCTGAGATAGCTTTTTTTTTTTTAAGTTTATTTTGAGAGAGAGTGTGGGCATGAAAGTGGGGG
>NW_024420189.1:0-2479 GCF_014898765.1 Herpailurus yagouaroundi | reverse complement strand
TGTTTCTCTACCCTCTGCACATGCAGCTCCATCCTACCTGCAGGCAGCCTCCTTCCATCTTTCTGACCTTCCTATCCTTTCAGATGCAGTTTTGTGTCTATATTTAGCCGTGGAGTTTGTTGTCCAGTCTTCAGGTCACTGTCTGCTTTATCGACTTGGATGTGGATGGCATCTAGTTGTAAATGTGGGATGAAGTGAGTTATGAGTCCTCCTATAGGGTCCTCCTACTCTGCCATCTTTAATGCTCCTCCCTAGAACAGTTTTTTGCTGAAGTGTTTGGGATTTTCTGTATGTAAGATCACATCATATACTTAAAATGACAGTTTGGCTTCCTTCTTCCTATTTTGATGCCTTTCTAAAATTTCTCTTAACTAATTGCTCTGGCTAGGTCTTCCAGCACTACATTGAAAGAGTGGTGAGTGTGGGCACCATTTTCTTGTTCCTGAACACAGAGAAAGAAACTTGGAGGAATTTTAATGTTGAATGTGAGCTCTGGTTTCTTCTAGATGGCCTTAATGAGATTGAGGCATATTCTTTCTACACTCAATTTGTTGAGGGTTCTTATCACAATAAACTGTACTTAATATGCCAGATGCTTTTTCCGCATCTGCTGAAATGATCACACGTGATTTTAATTTGTCATCCTATTTGTGTGTCACATTTATTGTTTCCTTATTTGGAACTGTCTTCACATTCCAAGGATAAATCTCACTGGTCATGGTGACTGATCCCTTAAATGTGTTGGTGAATTCAATTTGCCAGGATTTTGTTGACAAATTTGGCAATATATGGAAATTGGCTTAAACTTGAATTATTACATACATGTTAGTATACATGTAAATACATATTTTTATATTTTTATTTTACTTGTTATTTATTATATACATGTAAGTATACATGTAAATACGTATTTTTATGTTTTTCTTTTATTTAAAATTATTTCCTTTCTTTGACTTTAGATTACATTATGACATACATAAAACTGTTTATATTATTTATATTAGTATACTGTATAAATTAATTGGTTGACATCATTTTGGATTAAAATTATGGGGTTGCATATCAGCTTCATTAACTGGATATTCAGATGTCTCCGAAAGTTTGGGCAGTTCTCGGCCATTACTTCTTTATGCTTTGCACCCTCTCTGCGTCTCTGCTTCTTCTGGAACTCCCATTGCATTGATGAGCAGATTGTTTCTCTTAATGCTGTTCAATTTGTAAGGTCCAGGCTCTGAGCTGTCAGCACAGAGACTGATGCAGGGCTTGAACTTAACAGACTGCGAGATCCTGACGTGAGCACAGTCAGGTGCTTAACCAATGAGCCACCCAGGAATTTTCCAATTCAGTTACTGAATATTTGAAATGGGAGTTTATTCTTAGTTCATTTTTAGCTTTTCTATCTCTGTGGTGATGGTCTTCTTTTCTTCATGCATTCTTTTGTTTTTGTTTTTCTTTAGTTTTTACATTTTTTACTCATTGATGAATGCTCATCGCACTAATTTTAAATTCTTTGCTATGTTGGTTTTATTCCTTTCAGTTTTGTTTTGGGGGATTACTTTTTTTTTTTAGTTATTTTTTTTCAGATTATTACTTCTTTTTTTCCCAAATTATTATTTAAATTCCAGGTAGTTAACATACAGTGCATTATTGGTTGCAGGAATAGAATTCAGTGATTCACCACAACATGGTGCTCATCACAGTGAGTGCTCCTCACAGCAAGTGTCCTTCCTTTTTTTTTTTTTTTTTTTCTCCCCAACGTTTTTATTTTTTATTTTTGGGACAGAGAGAGACAGAGCATGAACGGGGGAGGGGCAGAGAGAGGGAGACCCAGAATCGGAAACAGGCTCCAGGCTCCGAGCCATCAGCCCAGAGCCTGACGCGGGGCTCGAACTCCCGGACCGCGAGATCGTGACCTGGCTGAAGTCGGACGCTTAACCGACTGCGCCACCCAGGCGCCCCAAGTGTCCTTCTTAATACCCATCACCCATCTAACCCATTCCCCCCACCACCTCCCTCCATCACATTGCAGTCTGTACTATTTTTAAGAGTCTGTCATTGTTTGCTCCCTCCTTTTGTTGTCTTTTCTTTTTCCACTTCTGTATGGTCATCTGTTTTGTTTCTTAAATTTCATATACGAATGCAATTATGTGGTTTTAATATTTCTGTATTTCATTTAACGTAGTATGATCTACCTCCATCCATGTCACTTGCAAATGACAAGACTTAATTATTTTTTATCACTGAGTAGAATTTCATTGTACATATATCCCACATCTTCTATATTCTTCATTCATGGACATAGCTGAAGAGCTATTTCCATTGTTTGGGTATTGGTGATGTTACTGCTATAAAAATTGTGGTGCATGTACCCCTTTGAATCAGAATTTTTGTATCCTTTGCATTGTTAGACGGTGGTGTAGTTCTATTTTTAACTTTTTTAGTGTGTGTTTATTTTTGAAAGACAGAAAGTGAGTGGGGG
>NW_024420188.1:0-2951 GCF_014898765.1 Herpailurus yagouaroundi | reverse complement strand
CACTTAGGGACTTTCAGAAATACACAGACACGCAGACGCACATAGACTCATCACACATACACATATACACACACACACACACACACACACACATGAGCTTCCCTACACCTGCTAAGAGGATTCTGGTGTTTGTGTGCTTACACTTAAAGAGGTTGGTGTGTTCTCAGTTTTTCCGGAGAAAACTGTATTTCCACTCTTTTCGTAAAAAAAGAAGTTTGGCTTCAGTGTCTGCTAATATCTTTTGTGGTAGGGAGGCAGGCTTGCTGTCGGAGCAGTAGGAGATTTTCCAGGTCTGAGCTGACCTTCCCGGTCGTTCGGGAGCAAGTGGCACTGGCCTTTGCCTGGTCTGGTGGAGCTCCTAGGTCAGCAGGCCCTGGCTGGCTTATTTTACGCACACCTTCTTGAATGAACCAGGCCCAAGAGGATTCTAGTCCTCACGTGAGTGACACTGGTGGCCTCTCAGTTGAGAGATTAGCTTTTAAAAGCGGAAGCACATTGCCCTCTGAGGGGCTGAGTTTGAACTTGGAGATTTCGGGTGTGGGCCCCGGAGCCCAGCCCTCTTCTCCCTGCTCTGAGGGCCTCGGGGGGTGGGCTTTGTTCTGCTCTCATTCTGTTTTCCTGTCTCAGCCACAGTGTTTGATTGTTGGGAGCTCCTGGCTGGAGGCCAGGTGGAGCCTATGACACTTGAACTTAGGGTAGTGAGTTTGAGCCCCATTTTAGAATGGAGATTACTTAAAATCCTGAAAAAAAAAAAAGAACAGTTGATTGATTCCTTCATCTTGTTTTTTTTTTAATTTGGTAACTTTCAGTCTTAAGCCAGTATGAACTCAATCGAATGATTCTCATTGGTCATGCAAAATGCTTCATATTTTCTCTAGATTCTCAAATCTCTTCAGCCAGGAAGGTCTTTGGGGAGGGGGGGCACGCGCTAGGCCCCACCTGGGGCCCTGGAAGGTGCTTTTCGGGCTGATGTCTTAAGACTGATTCTTTCCTTTATCTTGCAGTTTACCCACACTGCTTCTACCGATGGTCTTGCAGCACGCAGAGCCCAGCAGTGACTACATTTGAAACTTCAACCAGATCTTTCATCTGTTAATCCTTGTTATATGGACCCTGAGATATTTTATTACAGTATTTAATTACTGAAAAATTCGTGAATAGGATCGAGAAACTCATTTAGCATGTAATGTTTCGTACATTTCTGTAAATTTGTCACTCCCTATAGACAGTTCCTTACTTTCATGTATATCCGGGCTATAAACATCCTTTGGAATCAATTGATGTTCTTATATCGCAGTTTAGTCTTTCAAGTGTATGTACTATCATGGTTGTATGTATAAATCCTACGACAAATACAGGGCTTTTATAACCTGTGCATGTATTGTAATTATCATTGTTTAATTGTTTGTTAAGAAACCCTGACAGAGAAAAGGATTTTACCACGTTTGTAAAATCACCGTGACACAGCCTGCATTATCCTTTACAAATTTCCCTTAGCTCTACAACCATGGTTTTGATATAATCAGACTTAATTTGCAGCAATTGTCATTGTATTTTCATGACTCACCTTAACTACACTTTTCCTAGCAAGCAATGCTTTCTTCTGCAGTGTGAACAGATTAAAAATATCTGGTGTTAACTATCAGCTAAAGAAACTTGGAGTGGAAAGCTGATTGAAACACTGTGAAAATCTCCCAGGGCCGGTATGCTGTTTCTGAGCCTGGTCCCCGGGGGGCCTGGGCAGTTTGCCTGCAGTGACCCGCACAACCTGGGAGCTGAGGCCCCAGAAAGCCTGGGTGGGGCAACCTGGCCACCTCTTCCCCGAAACCCGGCCCACCCCCTTCTCCCCCCCCCCCCTCAACCCGAACCTTAGACCCCTGGCAGCAGAACTCTCAGAGGACCAATCAGGGTGCACTGGTCTCCCACCTCAGGCCAGGGCGCTGGGTGCTCAGCACAGAGCAAGATGCAAGATCCTGGAAGCAATGTAGTGCAACTCTAATAAAGGCCTTATTGTTCCTACGGAAATCAGCTGTTTAGATTTGTTTGTAAACCAGTTTAAGGAGTGGACCTCATTCTCCATTTGTAGATTTTAATTAATTTTTTTATGTTTCTTTATTATTGAAAGACAGAGAGACAGAGCATGAGCATGGATGCTGCAGAGACAGGAGAAGACACAGAATCCGAAGCAGGCTCCAGGCTCCGAGCTGTCTGTCAGCACGGGGCCCGACGTGGGGCTCGAACTCACAAACTGTGAGATCATGAGCTGAGCTGAAGTCAAACGCTTAAGTGACTGAGCCACCCAGGCGCCCCATCTCCATGTGTAGATTTTGAGGAGACAGCCATTTCAGGTTATACAAGTAGCCAATGTAACTTATAATTTTGAAGTGGCATATAAAAAAGCCACCCAGGGATGTGCTCAGATCATGGTGCCTTATTTCTTATGCAGCTGGTACAGAGATACAAACGACATGTCTCTTTACATGTCGTTTCTGCTTTTCATTGGACGTTTGACAGTTTCCCTGTGTTTTTCTATTAATCTTTTGTGAACTTCCTGATTGTATGCCAGAGTAGGTACCGTCTACTTTGAACTATTTTTATCACGGTATTATTTATTGCTGGCTTTCAAGGCAGTAGTGGAGCGTTTCCCACTGCCAATAAAGACTAGTGAGAACAAGCTGCCATTGACTTGAGAAGTGGCTGCCGTGGTTTTCTCTGGTGCTCGGGGCCATGAAGGCACTTCTGCCACGTGGAAGTAGTAGTGTGGAAACCGGCTGATAGAATACCACAGCTGGAAGTGGAAGTTCGGGACAGGGGTGTCCTCCACAGGAGGGCCAAGTGCCCAGACCCTAGGGTAGCGGCCCCGGAATCAGTGCAGCCGGGGGCCCAGGCAATAGGCCAACAGGGCAGGGCGACTCTTCCACGGTCAGGGCCAGCTGAGGCTGCTCTTCCTC
>NW_024420187.1:0-10267 GCF_014898765.1 Herpailurus yagouaroundi | reverse complement strand
TTTGATTTCCTTTTCTTGTCTGATTGCTGATGCTAGAACTTCCAACACCATGTTAAACAACAGCGGTGAGAGTGGACATCCCTGTCGTGTTCCTGATCTCAGGGAAAAAGCTTTCAGTTTTTCCCCGTTGAGGATGATGTTAGCTGTGGGCTTTTCATAAATGGCTTTTATGATCTTTAAGTATGTTCCTTCTATCCCGACTTTCTCGAGGGTTTTTATTAAGAAACGTTGCTGAATTTTGTCAAAGGCCTTTTCTGCATTGATTGACAGGATCATATGGTTCTTATCTTTTCTTTTATTAATGTGATGTATCACATTGATTGTTTTGCGAGTGTTGAACCAGCCCTGCATCCCAGGAATGAATCCCATTTGATCATGGTGAATAATTCTTTTATATGCTCTTGACATCACATCTTTTTTTTTTAAAAAATGTTTATTTATTTATTTTGAGAGACACAAAGAGCATGATTAGGGGAGGGACAGAGAGAGAGGGAGAGAGAATGCCAAGCAGGCTCCACATGGTCAGCACAGATCCTGACTCAGGGTTCAATCCCACAAATCTTGAGATCATGACTTGTGCCAAATTCAAGGGTTGGACACTGAATTGACTGAGCCAGCCAGGCACCCCAATACCACATCTTCTTTATACATTCATCAGTCGATGGACATTTAGTCTGTCTCCATAGTTTGGCATTCAACAAATATTTGTTGAGCACTTACAATATGTCAGGCACTGTGCAAGTGCTGAGGAACATGGAGATTTCATTCTATCCAGGATGAGTGATACTGAAAAATAAATACAAGAATGGTGTTATAGGAGTATAGGGCATCATGACAACATTTCACAGGAAAAACTAATATGACTGAGTCTGAACACACAAGGACCCAGGGCAAAGTAGCAGGGACAGTATTTAGAAAGGAAAAGAGGCCATATCTCTTCTAACAAGGAGATCATAAAGGATGGCTATAGGCATAAGATTGAAGACCCAATAGTGGGAAGCTGAAGTGCCTTACATTTGACAACTACTGTCTGACCCTTGGAGTAGAGGCAGTATCATCTGTCTAGAGGTAACAGTGAATATTTTGGAGGGTCATAGAGGAGAAAAGGCATGATGTGTGTGTGTGGAGTGAACACAGAGAAGTATATAGAATCACCAAGCAGTGTTTGGGGCCCAGCATAAGTGGATGGTCATGATCTTATGATGATGCCAACCTGCAAAGAGTCTGTTTTGATTTTGTTTTTGTTTTTATAGCAGCTAGGCATAGCATGAAGGTTTTAGCCAGGGTTGGTGTTTTGTCAGTCAAGTGCATTAATAAGCCAAAGGACCAAGAACATTTATTATATTGGTGACAGAGTGGTTAAAATAATAAACTAAGGAAAACAAATGAGTGGGGAGTGGCATGAAGAAGAAGGATCTGGTGGGCAGAGAGGTAGTAGATTCTAGTGGACATGACCAAGCAGGTTCAAAAGAAGGAACTGAGGTCAAAGGTGCCTGGCTCCCAGTTCAGACACTGCACAACTTTGAACATCTCCTTTGCCCTCTCTGGTGCTCAGTTCCTCATCTGTGTGTATTGTAGGTAGAAGACTGAAATCCTTTCCAACTGGGCCTTTCTATGATGCTACATTGTTGGTTGATGTCTTATGCACCCTGGGATCTGAATCAGATACACTAAGCCCTCAGTAGTGACCCAGGGGTGCTAAGATTATTGGCTTCAAACTGATAATAGAATCAACAGAAACTCCCATCTATGTCCTAGATTGATCCAACAATAATGGCCTTAGATTTTCGTCTAAAGTTTGCATTAGATTCCTGCAGAAACACTAAGTTCAATCCCCAAGGGTGACCATTGTAAATGCCCTTGTAAATCATGATCTTCTTATCTTTATGGAAATACTTCTAAGTTTTATAGAGGGAAGGGATGTTCTGGAAAAATACTCATGAGGATCCAGTAGTGATCCAGAGTGATAAAGTGGTAGAATGACAGAGCCACAGGAATGTGGGAAGTTGCCATCATAACCACCTGGTTGGGAAGAGCTTTCATATTATCATGGCTCATTCTCTTGAGTTGAGTGCAGGATGTGTATAAAAGGCCTCAGACCATACTGTCTCCTCACTTCCCCTGACCTATCCATTGCTTGCCTGACATTGGGAAGCAAGGTAAGTGTCCTTACTCATCGGATGGCAGTTTGGGAATGGCTGGAATTGCCACACCATAGCTGAATGGGACAAACCACTCTAGGCTGGAGAGAATGGGAACTAACTGGTAATTTCAGGAAGATCAGGGTCACAGAAATCATCAGATGGCTCAGAAGCAGCAATCCCAGAAGGGATGAGTGTTAATTGAGATTGGGGTCGGGGTGGGGGAAGCTAGTTTTTAGGACAAGAGACACACATAGGGCTGAAAAGTAGAACTGAAGGCCAAGCCCATGATGTAAGAAAGATTAAAAAAAAAAAAAAAAGAGGTGAAGAAGACATGTGGTATAACCATGGACTCAGGCTAACCACGTGGTTTCTAGAATGCATAAATTAGAATATATTATAAAAACAAGGTAATACTTTGGAAACTACCCAAGTTGCTGCCTCAGAAGTCAAGAGTCTTGGGAGAATCAGGTCAGTAGAAGTTACTGACCCCTGGCCTGATTTTTCCTATGCCTGGAAAGTGGGGCTTCTCTGCTATAAAGATATGGATCCAGGAGTCATAGAATCAGTTATATAACTTCAGAATCTGGAGAAAAATACTGATGCAAATTAAGTTTATAGTCACTGAACTTTCAAAACCTTTGCATTGCTTTTCAGAGTAACTGAACTTTTCCCAAGATGTCCAGCCAGCAAACCCAGCAGAAGTGTCAGCTCCCTGCCAAGTGTCTTCCCAAGTGTCCACCGAAGTGCCTCGCTCAGGCCCCTCAGGCCCCACAGGCCCTGGCTCTCTGCCCAGCTCCCTGCCCCCCACCTGTCCCCTCCTGCTGTGTCCACAGTTGCTGTACCACTGGCTTCGGAAGCTGCTGCTCTCTGGGGTCTCATCGGTTTCCGGATGTCTGTCTAGGCCCACTTCAGCCTTCCAACTGCTGGGAGAGGGAGTCCTCCAGTTGTTGCCATGGATTTGGGGGCTGCAGCTTTTGATGAGCTTTGGTTCATCCATAGCCAAGGCTGAGCCTGGAGTTGACGACATTCCTCACTCGCACCTTGTTCTCATTCTCCTCCTGAACTAAGATGCCTAGATGTGTACTTAAAGAATTCCTCTTTTTGCTAAAAACCTCAGGCCTCTTGGCCTTGGCTCTTTCCTACATCAATACCTGAATGCTACAAAAAAACTCTGCTTCCCACAGCATTATCAACATGTAAAAATAAAGCCTATCTTTCCTGGCACCCTGAGCTCTTTAGTGTTTGTTGATGCCCCCATCCTCAGTTCTGGGGAGCCCCTATTAACCTGGATTCTTCAAGCAGACTCCAGAATGAGCCAGCTATATATGGGAAATTCCCACCAAGGGAGGTCCCAGACATGGGCCGTCTGAGAGGGCTGTGGAAAGGAAAGATCCAGAGAGGAGCAATGGGGTACTCCCAAAACCTGAGTGACCCTGTTCCACTGATGTTGCTGCCACCATCCATGAGGTTTCTTCCTATTCATTAGGGACACTATGATCCTCAGCCCTGAAATTCAGCCTCCAGACTCTTTTGACTTGAGGGAATCTCATCCTTAAGAAAGAAGTGGCACAGGGATACTTGTTTTCAGACCTTGGTTCAAAAATCCATGACAAATACTCTCCTTGAACATATCTACCTGACTGAGTCCCTCACTACTTCTCTTCACCCAGGAACTGGAGTCTACACAGTGACACAGCACAATTCTTCTGAGACACTTTTGCTGTGTACCCTTTGTGATTTCTTTTCTCTTTGTATTCAATGGGACAAATGGTATGGATTTGGGGCAAGTTCTCAATATACTGTCCTTTTTAACCCAGCAGTCAGCATAGGCAACAGCAATGTTCATACCCATCCTCCAGGACTAGGCTTCTTAGCCACAGGATCGAGACACTGGTGTCTTGGGGGCAGTGGAAGACAAAGGGATGGAACTATGGTCAGTGGCCCTATGGTCAGAAGTTGCACATAATCCACATCTTATATCAACCAAGCCACAGCTATGTGAACATCTGGGCTCATGTGGTGGAGTGAGTCTGACACCTAAATGCCATCCCCTAGGTATGTTGTAGAAGAGAGATTGAGGGCAACTGCTCCAGGCCATCCTCTTGGACCAAAATAAATTATTAGAAGTCATGGCATTGGAAGTCATGTGGCATTCAGGTCACTGAAAGCCACATTCTTTTACATCCCAATCAACCTTCAGTCTGAGAAAGGAAATTGCTTGATCAATGGTTTTCAACCTCTGACAAAAGCAACAGTAGGCATCCAGAAAGATGTTTCAGAGGTTCTTGAGATGTCTTTGAGAGAGAAACTGTGTGTGTGTTTATTTATTTAAAATTCTGTGATAATATTTAGCATGCTTACTCAAAAGTGTTAAATAACCAATGATAAATGGTAACATCTTGGAGGTCATCAGGATCTCCAGGCAATCTGGGCCATTAGCATAATTAGCATATGTCAGAGTAAAAATGTAACAAATTAGGGTGCACTTAAGGTCTTAGTCATATTTATTGATTTAATGGGAAATATCTTTTTTCAACATTCTAGCTTTATTCTTTGAAATAATATTTTCAAACTCAAACTCACGCCTTAGCTTTAGAGGAAGTGCAAGTGATCTGACAGGGGAAGTTGTGAGAGCCTTTCCTCGTGTGTACACTTCTTTGCTGTGCTTGTTGTTGGTAGCTGGGGGAGTGTATCTGTGGACCAGATTCTGTCCCAATCCAGGTCCCAGGTCTTAGACTTTGGAATAAATATTATGGCTTCCATTTTGACCATGGTACAAGTTACATTCTTCAATGCTTTACTGACCATATGTCTTACACCTAAATCTCTCTCAATTGATTCAGAGTTTGGAGAATAAAGGAATGTGATTAATTAGTCCAGATGCATCAGTGTCTTATGGTAAGGTATCTTAAGAACTAGTAAACAAGTCATATGACCTATGTAATAATATAATGCTAAAGCTAATCTGAGTACTGTGTAAGTTTTCTTATCTGGTTATATTTATAAAAACTTATTTTAAATAAAGATAAAATAATTTTACAAATGGATCATTGATTAAACAGAAAAAAAATTAAAGAGTAATCACTGCTGTGCCCAACAGAATGTTCAGGCTTAAAATAAGACACGTTATATAGTACTGGTACCACATGATTTTCAACTAACAATAACTACATTAATTATAGCATACAAAATTAATGCCATCAGCCCAAAATTTGATCTTAACATACCTTAAAGTAGCACGTTATAATTATGTTTATTGTCATCAGGATTCATCATTTACGGTGGTTGGGAATAAGGTAACTGGTCTGACATGTTTAATGCAGTGAAATTTCACAAGATCGTTTATGCCAGCTACTTCCTGACAATTATAATTTTGCTATAAAGTATAACATACATTCACTTGAAATAGCTAATGTTAAAAGTATAGATAAATTTAAATCTGGATGAGTGCCTGGGGGCTCAGTTGGTTAAGCATCCGACTTTGGCTCAGGTCATGATCTCACAATTCGTGAGTTTGACCCCCACATAAGGCTCTGTGCTGACAGCTCGGATTCTGTGTCTCCCTCTCTCTCTGCTCCTGCCATGCTCACACTCTGTTTCTCTCTCTCTCTCTTGAAAATAAATAAACATTAAAAAAATTAATAAAAAAATTAAGAAAAATTTAAATCTGGCAATGAAAACTCATTTATATTATATCAAAAGTGGATTCCCACATTTTACAAGAGAGAAAAACATATACCACTATAGAATAGCTTGTTAAAAAATCACATACAATTGACACTGTAATGTGGATGTTTATGACTGACTAATTTAGAATTACAGTTGGAACATTTGCTCATAAAGAAGTTCAGAAATATTCCAGTATGACATCAACCACACTTTGTGAATTACCTTAAAGGTTCAGATCATGAGATATTTATAACAAAGCTCAAGAGGAGTATAGCTAAGAATCTTTCCATTTTGCTTATTTTGTTACAGTATATTTAGGCAAGTAAATATAAAGATGATTACACATACTTAACAGAAGAAAGCAACTTTATATATTGAGATTGGATTTTTAACACATTATTAAATACATAGGGAAAATGTGATGTTTTACATACTGATATTGCAAAGGCAAAAGGCAAGAAAAATTGCACGAACTGTGCTTTGTATAGACACTATTGCTAATATATATTGAAGTACTTGTGTGGGAGGAGGAGGGAAGATGGTGGCGTAGGAGGACGCTGGGCTCACCGCGCGTCCTGCTGATCACTTAGATTCCACCTACACCTGCCTAAATAACCCAGAAAACCGCCAGAGGATTAGCAGAACGGAGTCGCCAGAGCCAAGCGCAGACGAGAGGCCCACGGAAGAGGGTAGGAAGGGCGGCGAGGCGGTGCGCGCTCCACGGACTGGCGGGAGGGAGCCGGGGCGGAGGGACGGCTCGCCGGCCAAGCAGAGCCCCCGAGTCTGGCTTGCAAAAAGCAGAGGGGCCTGACGGACTGTGTTCCGACAGCAAGCGCGACTTCGCGGCTGGGAGGTCATAAGTTAACAGCTCTGCTCAGAAAGCGGGAAGGCTGGAGGACAAAGGGAAGGAGAGCTGCTGAGCCCCCTGACGACAGAGCTCAGTTTGGTGGGGAACAAAGGCGCTCACCAGCGCCATCTTCCCCGCCCATCCCCCAGCCAAAATCCCAAAGAGAACCAGTTCCTGCCAGGGAACTTGCTCGCTCCGCGCAAACACCCAACTCTGCGCTTCTACGGAGCCAAACCTCCGGCAGCGGATCTGACTCCCTGCTGCTGCCACAGGGCCCCTCCTGAAGTGGATCACCTAAGGAGAAGCAAGCTAAGCCTGCTCCTCCTGCCCCTGTGCACCTTGCCTACCCACCCCAGCTAAGACGCCAGATCCCCAGCATCACAAGCCTGGCAGTGTGCAAGTAGCCCAGACAGGCCACCCCACCCCACAGTGAATCCCGCCCCTAGGAGAGGGGAACAGAAGGCACGCACCAGTCTGTGGCCCCAGTGGTGGGCTGGGGGCAGACATCAGGTCTGACTGCGGCTCCGCCCACCAACTCCAGTTATACACCACAGCACAGGGGAAGTGCCCTGCAGGTCCTCACCACGCCAGGGACTATCCAAAATGACCAAGCAGAAGAATTCCCCTCAGAAGAATCTCCAGGAAATAACAACAGCTAATGAGCTGATCAAAAAGGATTTAAATAATATAACAGAAAGTGAATTTAGAATAATAGTCATAAAATTAATCGCTGGGCTTGAAAACAGTATAGCTGACAGCAGAGAATCTCTTGCTACAGAGATCAAGGGACTAAGGAACAGTCACGAGGAGCTGAAAAACGCTTTAAATGAAATGCATAACAAAATGGAAACCACCACAGCTCGGATTGAAGAGGCAGAGGAGAGAATAGGTGAACTAGAAGATAAAGTTATGGAAAAAGAGGAAGCTGAGAAAAAGAGAGAGGAAAAAATCCAGGAGTATGAGGGGAAAATTAGAGAACTAAGTGATACACTAAAAAGAAATAATCTACGCATAATTGGTATCCCAGAGGAGGAAGAGAGAGGGAAAGGTGCTGAAGGGGTACTTGAAGAAATAATAGCTGAGAACTTCCCTGAAGTGGGGAAGGAAAAAGGCATTGAAATCCAAGAGGCACAGAGAACTCCCTTCAGACGGAACTTGAATCGATCTTCTGCACGACATATCATAGTGAAACTGGCAAAATACAAGGATAAAGAGAAAATTCTGAAAGCAGCAAGGGGTAAACGTGCCCTCACATATAAAGGAAGACCTATAAGACTCGTGACTGATCTCTCTTTTGAAACTTGGCAGGCCAGAAAGAATTGGCACGAGATTTTCAGGGTGCTAGACAGAAAAAATATGCAGCCGAGAATCCTTTATCCAGCAAGTCTGTCATTTAGAATAGAAGGAGAGATAAAGGTCTTCCCAAACAAACAAAAACTGAAGGAATTTGTCACCTCTAAACCAGCCCTACAAGAGATCCTAAGGGGGACCCTGTGAGACAAAGTATCAGAGACATCACTACAAGCATAAAACATACAGACATCACAATGACTCTAAACCCATATCTTTCTATAATAACACTGAATGTAAATGGATTAAATGCGCCAACCAAAAGACATAGGGTATCAGAATGGATAAAAAAACAAGACCCATCTATTTGCTGTCTACAAGAGACTCATTTTAGACCTGAGGACACCTTTAGATTGAGAGTGAGGGGATGGAGAACTATTTATCATGCTACTGGAAGCCAAAAGAAAGCTGGAGTAGCCATACTTATATCAGACAAACTAGACTTTAAATTAAAGGCTGTTACAAGAGATGAAGAAGGACATTATATAATAGTGACAGGGTCTATCCATCAGGAAGAGCTAACAATTATAAATGTCTATGCGCCGAATACCGGAGCGCCCAAATATATAAAACAATTACTCATAAACATAAGCAACCTTATTGAGAAGAATGTGGTAATTGCAGGGGACTTTAACACCCCACTTACAGAAGTGGATAGATCATCTAGACACGCGGTCAATAAAGAAACAAGGGCCCTGAATGAGACATCGGATCAGATGGACTTGACAGATATATTTAGAATTCTGCATCCCAAAGCAACAGAATACACTTTCTTCTCGAGTGCACATGGAACATTCTCCAAGATAGATCATATACTGGGTCACAAAACAGCCCTTCATAAGTTTACAAGAATTGAAATCATACCATGCATACTTTCAGACCACAATGCTATGAAGTTTGAAATCAACCACAGAAAAAAGTCTGGAAAACCTCCAAAAGCATGGAGGTTAAAGAACACCCTACTAACGAATGAGTGGGTCAACCAGGCAATTCGAGAAGAAATTAAAAAATATATGGAAACAAACGAAAATGAAAATACAACAATCCAGACGCTTTGGGACGCAGCGAAGGCAGTCCTGAGAGGAAAATACATTGCAATCCAGGCCTATCTCAAGAAACAAGAAAAATCCCAAATACAAAATCTAACAGCACACCTAAAGGAAATAGAAACAGAACAGCAAAGGCAGCCTAAACCCAGCAGAAGAAGAGAAATAATAAAGATCAGAGCAGAAATAAACAATATAGAATCTAAAAAAACCGTAGAGCAGATCAACGAAACCAAGAGTTGGTTTTTTGAAAAAATAAGCAAAATTGACAAACCTGTAGCCAGGCTTCTCAAAAAGAAAAGGGAGATGACCCAAATAGATAAAATCATGAATGAAAATGGAATTATTACAACCAATCCCTCAGAGATACAAACAATTATCAGGGAATACTATGAAAAATTATATGCCAACAAATTGGACAACCTGGAAGAAATGGACAAATTCCTGAATACCCACACTCTTCCAAAACTCAATCAGGAGGAAATAGAAAACTTGAACAGACCCATAACCAGCGAAGAAATTGATGCGGTTATCAAAAATCTCCCAACAAATAAGAGTCCAGGACCAGATGGCTTCCCAGGGGAGTTCTACCAGACGTTTAAAGCAGAGATAATACCTATCCTTCTCAAGCTATTCCAAGAAATAGAAAGGGAAGGAAAACTTCCAGACTCATTCTATGAAGCCAGTATTACTTTGATTCCTAAACCAGACAGAGACCCAGTAAAAAAAGAGAACTACAGGCCAATATCCCTGATGAATATGGATGCCAAAATTCTCAATAAGATACTAGCAAATCGAATTCAACGGCATATAAAAAGAATTATTCACCATGATCAAGTGGGATTCATTCCTGGGATGCAGGGCTGGTTCAACATTCGCAAATCAATCAACGTGATACATCACATTAACAAAAAAAAAAAAAAGAGAAAAACCATATGATCCTGTCAATCGATGCAGAAAAGGCCTTTGACAAAATCCAGCACCCTTTCTTAATAAAAACCCTTGAGAAAGTCGGGATAGAAGGAACATACTTAAAGATCATAAAAGCCATTTATGAAAAGCCCACAGCTAACATCATCCTCAACGGGGAAAAACTGAGAGCTTTTTCCCTGAGATCAGGAACACGACAGGGATGTCCACTCTCACCACTGTTGTTTAACATGATGTTGGAAGTTCTAGCATCAGCAATCAGACAAGAAAAGGAAATCAAA
>NW_024420186.1:0-2959 GCF_014898765.1 Herpailurus yagouaroundi | reverse complement strand
ATATGTATGACCCTGACATCACTTTCACGGGTGATAATAAAACATCCAAGGGTCACAAAGGGCCAGATCTAGCCGGGAATAAGAACTAGGACAGTATTAAGGAGGGTCAGTGTCTGCTTTGGTCTGAATGTTTTGCCCCCCCCCCCCCACAGTTTTCATATATTGAAAATTTCGTGCCCAAGAGGATGGTTTTAGGAGCTGGGGCCATTGGAAGGTGAGTCAGTCAAGAGGGTAGATCCCATATGACTGAGAATAGTGCCCTTCTACAAGAGGCCCCAGAAAGCTGACTCATCCCTTCCACCATGTGAGGACACAGCCAGAAGTCAGCAGTCTGCAACCCAGAGAGGTCTCTCACCAGATCCTGATTGAAATCACCTCTCCATCTTGGACCTCCAACCTCTAGAACCATGGGGAAAATTCTTCTGTTATTTAGAAGTGGCCCAGTCTGCGCTTTTTTAAATTTTATTTTTTATTTTTTTAATATGAAATTTATTGTCGAATTGGTTTCCATACAACACCTGGTGCTCATCCCAACACGTGCCCTCCTCAATGCCCATCACCCCTCGCGTCCCTCCCACCCCACATAAACCCACAGTTTATTCTCAGTTTTTAAGAGTCTCTTTTGGTTTGGCTCCCTCCCTTTCTAATGTTTTTTTTTTTTCTTCCCCTCCCCCATGGTCTTCTGTTAAGTTTCTCAGGATCCAGATAAGAGTGAAAACATATGGTATCTATCTTTCTCTGTATGACTTATTTCACTTAGCATAACACTCTCCAGTTCATTCCGTGTTGCTACAAAAGGCCCTATTTTATTCTTTCTCATTGCCAAGTAGTATTCCATTGTGTATATGAGACACAATTTCTGTATCCATTCATCAGCTGATGGACATTTAGGCTCTTTCCATAATTTGGCTATTGTTGAGAGTGCTGCTATAAATATTGGGTACAAGTGCCGCCATGCATCAGCACTCTTGTACCCCTTGGGTAAATTCCTAGCAGTGCTATTGCTGGTCATAGGGTAGTTCTATTTTTAATTGTGTGAGGAACCTCCACAGTTTTCCGGAACAGCTGCACCAGTTTGCGTTCCTACCAATGGTGCAAGAGGGTTCCCGTTTCTCCACATCCTCTCCAACATGTATAGCCTCCTGATTTGTTCATTTTAGCCATTCTGACTGGCGTGAGGTGGTATCTCAGTGTGGTTTTGATCTGTATTTCCCTGATGATGAGTGATGTTGAGCATCTTTTCATGTGCCTGTTGGCTATCTGGATGTCTTCTTTAGAGAAGTGTCTGTTCATGTTTCCTGCCCATTTCTTCACTGGAGTATTTGTTTTTCAGGTGTGGAGTTTGGAGAGTTCTTTATAGATTTTGGATACTAGCCCTTTGTCTCATATGTCATTTGCAAACATCGTTTCCCATTCTGTTGGTTGCCTTTCAGTTTTGTTGATTGTTTCCTTTGCAGTGCAAAAGCTTTTTATCTTCGTGAGGCCCCAAAAGTTCATTTTTGCTTTTAATTCCCTTGCTTTTGGAGATGTATCATGTAAGAAATTGCTGCGGCTGAGGTCAGAGAGGTTTTTTCCTGCTTTCTCCTCTAGGGTTTTGACGGTTTCCTGCCTCACATTCAGGTCCTTTATCCATTTTGAGTTTATTTTTGTGAATGGTGTACGAAAGTGGTCTCATTTCATTCTTCGGCATGTTGCTGTCCAGTTCTCCCAGCATCATTTGTTAAAGAGACTTTTTTCCATTGTATATTCTTTCCTGCTTTGTCAAAGATGAGTTGGCCATACTTTTGTGGGTCCAATTCTGGAGTCTCTATTCTATTCCATTGGTCTATGTGTCTATTTTCGTGTCAATACCAAGCTGTCTTGATGATTACAGCTTTGTAGTAGAGGCTAAAGTCTGGGATTGTGATGCCTCCTGCTTTGGTCTTCTTCTTCAATATTACTTTGGCTATTCAGTGACTTTTTTGGTTCCATACAAATTTTAGGATCGCTTGTTCTAGCTTCAAGAAGAATGCTGGTGCAATTTTGATTGGGATTGCATTGAATGTGTAGATAACCTTGGGTAGTATTGACATTTTAACAATATTTACTCTTCCAATCCATGAGCATGGAATGTTTTTCCATTTCTTTGTATCTTCTTCAATTTCCTTCATAAGCTTTCTATAGTTATCAGCATCCACATCTTTTACATCTTTGCCTAGGTTTATTCCTAGGTATTTTATGCTTCTTGGTTCAATTGTGAATGGGATCAGTTTCTTATTTGTCTTTCTGTTGCTCCATTATTGGTGTATAAGAACGCAACTGATTTCTGTACATTGATTTTGTATCCTGCGACTTTACTGAATTAATGTATCAGTTCTAGCAGATTTTTGGTAGAATCTATCGGGTTTTCCATGTATAATATCATGTCATCTGCAAAAAGTGAAAACTTTACTTCATCTTTGCCAATTTTGATGCCTTTGATTTCCTTTTGTTGTCTGATTGCTGATGCTAGACCTTGCAACACCATGGTAAACACAGCGGTGAGAGTGGACATCCCTGTCGTGATCCTGATCTCAATCCCTCAGAAATACAAGCAATTCTCAGGGAATACCATGAAAAATTATATGCCAACAAATTGGAAAACCTGGAAGAAATGGACAAATTCCTAGGCATCAACACACTTCCAAAACTCAAACGGGAAGAAATAAAAAATTCGATCAGTTACCAAATATCTCCCAACAAATAAGAGTCCTGTACCACATGGTTTCCCTGGGGAATTCTACCAGACATTTAAAGCAGAGATAATACTTATCCTTCTCAAGCTGTTACAAAAAATAGAAGGGGAAGGAAAACTTCTAGACTCATCCTATGAAGCAAGCATTACTTTGATTCCTAAACCAGACAGATACCCAACAAAAAAAAGAGAACTACAGGCCAATATCCCTGATGAATATGGATGCAAAAATTCTCAGTAAGATAC
>NW_024420185.1:0-1486 GCF_014898765.1 Herpailurus yagouaroundi | reverse complement strand
TCTGGGGCTGGGACCTGTCCTCCTTACCTCGTGCCTGGCCTGGCACCATGCAGGCGCTCAGCGATATCTCATGAGTTACCAGCCGGTGCAGTGATGGTACCCAGACAGCTGACGGAAATGCTCAGGTGTCTACACCTGGTATAGTGGGGAGACTGCCCTTACAGATGAATTTGGTGGGGTGCTGCCATGGGCTCACAGCCCCTCTCTCTGTGCCTCCCTACACCCGTAGGCAAGCTTGGCTTCCAGCTCTTCCAGATTGGACCAACTTGTCAGAAATCTAGGTGGCTCAGTCTGTTATGTGTCTGACTCCTGGTTTCGGCTCAGGTCATGGTCTCACGGTTCCTGGGTTCGAGCACTGCATCAGGCTGTCTCATGTCAGTGCAGAGCCTCCTAGGGATTCTCTCTCTCTCAATATCTCTGCCCTCCCTGAAATGCTCTGTCTTTGTCTCACTCAAAATAAAAAATAAAGATAAAAAAATGAGACTCAAAAACGCATAACTCTGGAGTTATTTGTAACCTGTCCTCTCTGAGTTGGAAAGAGCCCTGAGATCCCTGTGTTAAGATTTGAGGAGAATGTGATGGAGTCTTGGAGAGCAAAACTCTGCTCAGGCAGGCACGTGTTTGCATGAGTGTGGCCTGGGCAGGTGTGGTAGCCGCCAGGCCCCAGTCTGCGCTGCTGTCTGGCATCCTGCCCTTGTCTGCAGGTGAGCCAGTGAGGCGGACCTCATTCCTGCTCTCGCTCCTGGGCTCGTTCCGGGCCTTGGCCCAACCCCCTGCCTGGAGCATGAGACTAGGCTTTCAGACCACGTCCTGCCTGGTGCTGATGCCTAGTTATACGCATGATTTTCTCAGTTGGATCAACCTGTTTTGATTAAAAAAAAAAAAAAAAACTTGGAAAAATTGCCACTCTGCATCTCTGGCAGTACTCTTAGAGAAACTCTCTTACAACTTCTTTCTGCTAATTTTGTGCTGGGGAGTCCCTTCCGCAGGCTGTCCTCCAGGGGAGCTTTGTCAGCACTTTTGAGTGGACGCCTGGAGGCTGTGGGAGGCCAGTGTGCCTCAGGTCTCCAGGCAGGAGGGACATCAGAGCAGAGCCGGGGAAGGGAGAGAGTGGCAGGGCTCCGAAGTTTGGAATAAACCTCGCGGCTCTCTCCCTTGGACTGTGCTGAGAAGGGCCTCCTGATTCCCTCTTCATCCCGGCTCCTCCTGACCCAGGTATCTTGTAGGGCCCTGGGGAGACCAGGTGGAGGGGTGTCTATGCGTCGTGTCCCAGGCAGTAAGAGGGAAGGTTCAGATGCCCGCACTGGGTCACATGTCTGGGCCGTCCACACTGGGGACAGAGCCTGGTGCTGGGAGGCCAGGCAGGGCCGGGGGCTGCCTGGGCGCTCGGTAGTCCATATTTTCAGCTTTGGAGGATGTGGCACACCTGGCATTTACTGAATTTGGTGGGCAGATCTCAGAAACGGGCTTATATATAAATGCTCGG
>NW_024420184.1:0-8467 GCF_014898765.1 Herpailurus yagouaroundi | reverse complement strand
TTTGCAAATGACATATCGGACAAAGGGCTAGTATCCAAAATCTATAAAGAGCTCACCAAACTCCACACCCGAAAAGCAAATAACCCAGTGAAGAAATGGGCAGAAAACATGAATAGACACTTCTCTAAAGAAGACATCCGGATGGCCAACAGGCACATGAAAAGATGTTCAGCGTCGCTCCTTATCAGGGAAATACAAATCAAAACCACACTCAGGTATCACCTCACGCCAGTCAGAGTGGCCAAAATGAACAAATCAGGAGACTATAGATGCTGGAGAGGATGTGGAGAAACGGGAACCCTCTTGCACTGTTGGTGGGAATGCAAATTGGTGCAGCCGCTCTGGAAAGCAGTGTGGAGGTTCCTCAGAAAATGAAAAATAGACCTACCCTATGACCCAGCAATAGCACTGCTAGGAATTTATCCAAGGGACACAGGAGTACTGATGCATAGGGGCACTTGTACCCCAATGTTCATAGCAGCACTCTCAACAATAGCCAAATTATGGAAAGAGCCTAAATGTCCATCAACTGATGAATGGATAAAGAAATTGTGGTTTATATACACTATGGAATACTACGTGGCAATGAGAAAAAATGAAATATGGCCTTTTGTAGCAACGTGGATGGAACTGGAGAGTGTGATGGTAAGTGAAATAAGCCATACAGAGAAAGACAGATACCATATGGTTTCACTCTTATGTGGATCCTGAGAAACTTGACAGGAACCCATGGGGGAGGGGAAGGAAAAAAAAAAAAAGAGGTTAGAGTGGGAGAGAGCCAAAGCATAAGAGACTGTTGAGAACTGAGAGCAAACTGAGGGTTGATGGGGGGTGGGAGGGAGGAGAGGGTGGGTGATGGGTATTGAGGAGGGCACCTTTTGGGATGAGCACTGGGTGTTGTATGGAAACCAATTTGACAATAAATTTCATATATAAATAAAAAAAATAAAAATAAAAGAATAAATTAAAAAAAAAAAAATGAAACAAGGATTCCCCCACAGTGTTGTTTGAGAGAGTTGAGTATCTGGCACTCTCCGCCTAGGCCCCGCATAGGTTTTCAAACTCTTCTAACTTAGGGAAACCAGAAGTCAGATGGTTTGCCCACAGTGTTGTTTCACTGAATTTGGTATCGGACGTTTTCTCTCTAGGCCTCGCAGATGTTTACAAACACTTCTAACTTTGGGGAACGAGATGTTTGTTGAAAGATGGCTCCACCGCACTGTTTCTTAACGTTGAGTAGATGGCACTTTCCTCATAGGCCCCACATAGGTATTCAGAACTAAGTGAAACAAGATGTTAAGTGAAAGATAGTTTCCCCCACAGTGTCTCATAGAGTTGACGGTATGGCGCTTTCCGTGTTTGCCCGCTATGGGAGGTCCAACCCGTCTGACTTAGACGAGATGTCAGTTGAAAGTTGGTTTCCCCGCAGTGTAGTATTGCAGAGGTGAGTATATGGCACTTTCCGCGAGGCCTCGTTTTCAAACGCTTATAAGATTGTGAAATGAGATGTCAGCTGCAAGATGCTTTCGCCACAGTGTTGTTTCACAGCATTGAGGAGAGTAGCCATTTTCCGCATAGGCCCCGCCTAAGGCCCGCAAAGTTTGCAAACAATTCTAACTTAGTGAAACAAGATGTGGGTTGAAACACGGTTTTTCCACAGGGTTCTTTCACAAAGTTGAGTACAGGGCATTCTCTGAATAGGCTCCCACTAGGCTCTGCAATCCCTCTAAACTTAATGAAACCAGATTGTTGTCGGAAGATGTCCCCACAGGGTACAGTCTATGGCACTTTCCGTGTGGGCCCCACGGAGATTTACAAACACTTCCAACTTTGTGAAACGAGATGTTAGGTGAAAGATGGTTTCACCGCAGTGTTTTTTCACAGAATATATGGCATTTTTCACATGGCTCCCCCACCTAAGTTTTTCAAACACGTCTAACTTAGTCAAAGAAGATGTTGGTTGAGAGACGGTTGGTTTCCCCCACAAGGTTCCATACACTCGAGTTTATGGCGCTTTAATTGTTGGCCCCGCAAGCGTTTTCAAACTGTTTTACCTTTGTGAAACAAGATGTTACTTGAAAGGTGGTTTCCCCAGAGTGTTCCATTACAAAGTTGAATATATGGCCCTTCGCTTATCAGCCCCTCATCGTTCTCAAATGCTTTTAACATTGTGAAATGACGTAGTAGACGGTTTCCCTACAGTGTTTCATAGTGTTGTATGTGGCACTTTTTTTGTAGGCCACGCATGTGTTTGCAAACACTTCTAACTTATTAAAACAACATGGTCTTTGAAATATGGCCACACCACATTGTTTTAACACAGAGTCGAGTATATGATACTTTCTGCATAGGTCTCACAGAAGTTTTCAAACTCTTCTACCTTACTGAAACATGATGTCACTTGAAAGATTGTTTCATAGAGTTGAGTGTATGACTGGCACTTTCCACATTAGGCCCAAAGAGTTCTCAAACACTTTTAAATGAGTGAAACCAGATGTTAATTGAAAGGCGTCTTCCCCAAACTCTTGGTTCACAGTGTTGAGAATATGGCACTTTCCTTTCGACCTCGCATAGATTTTCAGACACTTCCAACTTCGTGAAACTAAGTATTAGGTGAACTATGGTTCTCCACAGGGTTCTTTCGCCACTTTTCACCACCAACCCCGCACGGATTTTCAAACACTTCAAACTGAACGAAGCATTAAAATTTTTAAAAGTTTGTTCACCACGGTGTTGCTTCATAGAGATGAGTGTATGGCAGTTTCCACAGAGTCCCCTCAGGAGTTTTCAAAAACTTCTAACCGGATGAGTCAAGACGTTAGCTGGTAGATCGTTTCCATACAGCGTTCTTTCACAGAACTGAGTGTATGGCACGTCCTCCATAGGCCGCTCGAGCGTTCGCAGTCTCTTCTTAGTGAGACAAGATGTTAGTAAAGGTGTTCGCAGAGTGTTGCATCGCAGAGCTGAGTATCTGGCACTTTTTCTGCAGGCCCCTTACAGGTTGTCGCACATTTAATCATACAAGTTGATGGGTGAAGGATCGGTGAAGGGACGATGGACAGTGTTCTCATACAGGGGCCAGTGTATGCCACGTTCCACGTAGGCCACTCATCGTATTCAAACACTTGTAAATAAGTGCAACCAGTTGTTAGTTGACGGACGGTTTCCCCACACTATTTGGTGCACTGAGTTGAGAACATGACACTCTGTGTTGCCACCGCATGCGTTGCCACCGCATGCGTTCTCAAACACTTCTAGTGAAAGATGGTAGTGGAAAGATGACTTCCCCTCAATGTTTCACAGAGCTGAGTTTGTGGCACCTTCGGGGTTGGCGGCGCAAGCGGTTTCAGAAGGTTTTAGTGTAGTGCAAGAATTGATTTGGAAGATCGTTTCCCCACAGAGTTGAGACACGGCGTTAGTCAACGTAGGCCCCTTCCTCGTAAGCCCCACAAAGTTTTCAAAGGCTTTGGTCTTCTTTTAAAAACCAGTTATTATTTGAAAGATGATTTCACCACCCCTCTTTTATGACAGAGTTCAGTACGTGACACTTTCCGTGTAGGCCCTCAGATGTTTACAAACCCTAAGTGTGTGAGAAGAGATGTTTGTTGGAAGAGGCTTTCACCACGTGTTGTTTCACAGAGTCGAGCATGTGGGACTTTCTGCCTAGGCCCCGGATGGCATTTGAAACACTTCTAAATTAACAAAACAAAATGTTACTTGAAAGATGGCATCAGTACACTGTCGTCACAGCGTTGAGTATTTTGCATTTCCCCGTTGGCTCTCCTCGAGTGTTTTCAGAGACGGCTAACTTACTGAAACAAGGGTGTTTGTTGAAAGATGATTTCGCCACACGGTTTTTTCAGAGTGTCCGTGTAGACCCTGCATAAGTTTACAAACCCTTCCATCTTTCTGGATGCAGATGTTGGTTGTAAGATTGTTTCATTCCAGTGCTGCTTCAAAAAGTGGAGTATAGGACACTTTCTTCATAGGCCTCGTGAAAGTTTTCAAACAATATTAACGGAGTGAAATCAGATGTTAAAGGACAGATTGTTTCCCCAAAGTGCTCTTTGACAGACTTGAGTATCTGTCACTTTCCGCAAATACCCTGCGTGGTTTTCTCTAACTTCAAACTTTGTGAAATCAGATGTTAGGTGAAAGATGGTTTCCACACAGTGCGGAGTTGAGTGTATGGCACTTTCCGCATCGGCCGCTCATGGGTTTTCCAACACTTCTAAGAGTGAGAGAAGGTGGTAGTTGGCAGATCTTTTCCCCAGAGTGTTGCATTACATAGTGGAGTATGTGGCACTTCAGGTGTCAGCCCCGCAGAGTTTCCAAACGCTTTCAACCTTGAGAAATGATATGTTTGCTGAAGATGGTTTCCCCCGCAGTGTTTCACATAGTGTGGAGTACATAGCGTGGAGTACTTTACGTGTAGGCCAAGGATGTGTTTTCAAACACTTCTAACAGAGTAAAACAATATGATATTGGGAAGGTGGGCTCGCCAGTGTTTTTAACACGAAGTTGAGTATATGGCACTTTGTACATAAGCTCAAATAATTTTCACTCATGATTAACCTAGTGCAACCGGCTACTACTTGAAAGCTGGTCTCACCACACTGTTCTTTTACTGAGTTGAGTATACGGCACTTCCCTCTTTGGCCGCGCAAGGGTTTTCAAACATTTCTAACTAAGGGAAACAGGATGTCAGTTGAAAGAGTCTGTCCCCAAAGTGTATCTCACAGAATTGAGTATATGGCACTTTCGTTTTTGGCTCCCTATGTGTTTTCAAGGTCTCCTAACTTAGTGAAACCAGATATTAATTGAAAGATAGTTTCCCCACCGTGTCCTTTCATGGAGTTCAGTATATGGCACTTTCCACATAAGCACGGCATACATTTTCCAATTCTTCTTAGTGACACCTGATTTTAGGTAGGTGACAGATGGTTTCCCCACAGGGTTGTTTCACCGAGTTGACTGTATGGCCGTTTCCTCCTAGGTCTCGCCTAGTTTTCAAACAGTTTTCACATTGTGAAGCCCAGATGTTAGTTGAAAGATGTTTGCAACATAATGTTGTTTCACAGAGTTGAGTTTATGGCACTTCCGTGTAGCTCCCGCATTGGTTTTCAAATACATCCACTTAATGAAACAAAGGATGGGTGAAAGCCAGCATCCCGACAGTGTTCTGTCAGAGATGTAAGTGTATGGCAGCTACCACGTATACCACACATCGTTTCCAAACACTTCTAAGTTTGTGGAATGAGATTTTAGTTTAAAGATGGGGTGTGTCACAAAGTTGAGTATACGGCGTTGTCCCATATAGTCCCCGCCTAGGTTTTCAAACACGTCTTAGTGAAACACAGTGTTATCGCTCACGTCTTTTCATGGAGTTGAGTGTACGGCATAAATTTCAATGCTGCTCCCATAGCGAAACCGGATGTTTTTTGAACGATGGTTTCAACACAAGTTTCACAGAGTCGAGCATATATGTTTTCTTTCCGCACAGGTCTAACTTGGTGAAAGCTGATGTTCCCGGGAAGATGGTCTCCGCCCAATGTTTCATAGAGGTGAGCTTATGGTTCATTCGTTTTTGGCCCCGCCAGTGTTTTCCACCTGTTTTAACTGCGTATGACAAGATGCTTTCTGAAAGCTATGATCCCACAGCTTTGCCTTAGAGAGTTGAGTATAAGGTTCTTTTGGTATAGGCTCCGCGTGGTTTTCAAAGGATTTTAACATTGTTTCAGAGTTCAATATGTGGCGCTTTCCTTTTAAGCACCGCATAGGTCTTCAAATTCTTCTAACTTACGGAAAGGTGATGTTAGTTGAAAGATGGTTCCCCCCCCCCACACACACACAACCCTGTTGTTTTACAAAGTGGAGTATATGACTTTCCCTGTAAGATCTGCATACGTTTTCAAACACTTCTAAATTTGTGAACCGAGATGTTAGCAGAAAGAGGGTTTTACCGAGTTGAGTGTATGGCACTATCCTCGTGGGCTGTGCGTGGGTTTTCAAACTCTTCCAAGATATGGAAACAAGATGCTCGTTGAAAGATTGTGGTCCCAGAGGGTTCTATCACAGAGGCCAGTATACGGCATTTAATATTGTTGGCACCGCAGGCGTTTTCAAACTCTTCTAACTTTTGAAACGAGATGTTGGTTTGAAGATGGTTTCACCACTGTGTTTCACAAAGTTGTGTATATGGCATTTTCCGCATAGTCTCCGCGTAATTTTCCAAACTCTTCTACCTTAGTGAAACAAAATGTCAGTTAAAAGATGGTTTGCCCACAATGTTTCATAGAGTTGAGTTTATTGCGCTGTTGGCCCCTCATGTGGTTTCAAAGTGTTTTAACTTGGGGAACCAAGACATTAGCTGAAAGATGGTTTCTCCCACAGTGTTGTATTACAGACTTGAATACTTGGCCCCTTCCGCATAAGCCTCACATAGTTTTCAAAGGCTTTTGACTTCGCTAAGCCAGAGGTTACCACACCAAAAAAAAAAAAAAAAAAAGATGGTTTGACAGAGTTCAGTACATGTGACTATCCATGTAGGCCCCACATATGATCACAAACACTTTCAACTTGGTGAAAGGAAATGTTGGTTGAAAGATGGTTTCCCCACAGGGTTGTTTCACGGAGTTCAGCATCTGGCACTTCGGATGTTGGCCCCCCTGAGTTTTCAAACATTTCCGTCTTAGTGGAAACCAGTGTTAGTGGAAAGGTGGTTTCGTCACAGTGTGTTTTGGAACTCAGTAGATGGCACTATCCGTGCAGGACCAACAAAGGTTTTCGAACACTTGTAAGTTTCTGAAGCGCAATGTTAAAGATGGTTTCACCACCGTGTTGTGTCACAGAGTTGAGTATATGGCACTTTCTGCCGAGGCCCCGCATGAAATTTGAAACGCTTGTAAATTAGTAACACCAGAGGTCAGTTGAATGATGGTATGAACACACTGTTGTGTCACAAAATTGAGTATATTGCACTTCCTTCTTAGTTGCCTCAAGGGTTTTCAAAGACTACTAAGTGAAACAAGGTTAGTTGCAAGATGGTTTCCCCACAGTGTTTTCTTTTTTTGCAGAGCTGAGTATATGGCACTTTCCGGGTAGGCCCTGTATATCCTTTCGTTGTAGGCCCAACATTGGGTCCTCAAACACCTCCAAACTTAGTTGAACTAGATGTTAGGTAAGGAGAGTTTCTCTAGAATGATGTTTCACCAAGTTGAGCACACGGCGCATTCGTTTATATTTGTAGGTCTAGGATTTCAACACTTCTAACTTTGTGAAAGCAGTGTTGAGTTGAAAGGTGGTGTCCCCACAGTGTTTCAGAGAGTTGAGTCCATGCCAATTTCCGTTAGGACCCGCGTGGATTTCCAAACCCTTCTAACTTAATGAAACCACATATGCTTTGAAAGATGGTTTCAGCACATTGCAGTTTCACAGATTTGACTGCATGGAATTATCCGCATAGGTCCCTCCTGGGTCTCCAAACACTTGTAACTTAGTGAAACCAGATGTTATTTGAAAGATGGTTTCCTCACAGGGTTGTTTCACCAAGCTGAATATATGACACTTTCCTCAGAGGCCCCGCATAGGTTTTAAACAACTGTAACTTAGAATCAAACAAGATGTCAGTTGAAAAATGGTTTATCCACCCTGTTGCTCCACCAAGTTCAGTGTATGGCCCTCTCCGCGCCCGCCTTGCACAATGTCAAACAGTTTTAACGTAGTGAAATCGGAGGTTGAAAGATGGTTTTAGCCACACTGTTTTTCCTCTGAGTTGATTACGTGATACTTTCATTGTAGGCCCCGCATGCGTTTTCAAACAGTTTTAACTTATTGAACACGATGAAAGATGACGTTCCCACACTGTTTTTTTCACAGGGTTGAATACAGATACTTCCTCCATAGGAACCGCCTAGGCTTTAAAGCATTTCTAACATAGGAACGCCTGGGTGGCTCAGTCGGTCAAGCGTCCGACTTCGGCTCTGGTCATAATCTCGTGGTTCATGAGTTCGAGCCACGCATCAGGCTCCGTGCGCAGAGCTTGGAGCCTGGAGCCTGTTTTGGATTCTCTCTCTCTGTGCTCCTCCCCTGCTTGCACTCTCTGTCTCTGTCTCTGTCTCTCTCCCTCTCTCAAAAATAAACATTAAAAAAACTTTTTAAACATTTCTAACATAGTGAAAGCAGATGTTACTTGAAAGATTGTTTCTCCACAGTTTTTCACAGTGTCGAGTATGTGTCACTTTCCTCACAGTTCCTCACACAAGAATTCAAACACCTCTAATTTTAAGGAACAAGATGTTATTTGAAAGATGGCACATTCTGCCATATATAGGCCCCACCTAGGTTTCCAAACACTTCTGTACTGAAACCGGAGTAAGTTAGCTGACAGGTGGTTTCTTCAACACTAATTTTTCAGAGTCAAGAATATAGCAATTTCATCATAGTTTTCCGCATACGTTTTCAAACA
>NW_024420183.1:0-3437 GCF_014898765.1 Herpailurus yagouaroundi | reverse complement strand
CTCTCTCTCTCTCTCTCTCTCTCTCTCTCTCTCTCAAAAATAAATAAACTAAAAAAAAAAGGTGTTTTTTAAATGGCATTCTTTGTTACTAAAACAATGAATATATATTTTTTAATGTTTTAATGTTTATTTTTGAGACAGAGAGAGAGAGAGGCAGAGCGCAAGCAGGGGAGGGGCAGAGAGACAAGGAGACACAGAATCCGGAGCAGGCTCCAGGCTCCCAGCTGTCGGCACAGAGCCCGACGCGGGGCTCGGACCCACAAACTGTGAGATCATGACCCGAGCTGATCATGATTGGACGCTCAACCAACTGAGCCGCCCAGGTGCCCCTAGAATGTTCTAGGTCAGGGGATAACTACTGTGTTAGGCAGCAGATGTAGAATGTTCTAGACTGGGGGTCACCTCCTGTATTGGAGCGTTCAGACTTAGAATATCCTAGATTAGGAGTCAGCCACTGTTTTGGATAGCACAGATGTAGAATGTTCTAGACCAGGGATCAGCTACCACGTTAGAGAGGGCGTTCTAGACCCAGGAACATGATGCAATGTCATCATATGTCTAGATTGTGGAGTCTGGGGGTCTCTTTTTGATACGGGCTCGTGGTTGGGGGGGGAGGGAAGATCTCTAGAAGTCCCCAGAAACCATGCCTGTCATGTCCCCACGCCTGAGACCCCGTCTTCCTGTTGGAGGAGTCACCATCCTGACTTTCACGGTAACCGACCCCTGTTTTTCCTCACGTCCTTCGTGCTTATAAATATATCTCTAGAAGACCGGGTAACCTTTTCCCGTTTTGCTTTTTACCTAAAGCGACTGGAATCATATCATATGTAGTCTTTACCGCCTGCATTTTTTTTTGTCACTGACTGTGCGGCTGCTGAGACCCAGTGTCCCCCGTCGGCACCAGGTCTCTCAGTGGCTGGTGCTTTTTCGTGGCCGTGTAGTATTCCACAGCGGGCCCACACAACTTGCCACTGTCCTGTGGGTGGGCCGTTACCGACGGGAGAGATCTCTACCTTCGAGAGAGATCCTGCCGTGCTTTGTCTCTGATGGACACGTGCCGCGTCTCCTTTGGGCGCCGACTCGGGAGTGCGGACCCCCGAGGACCTAGGCCTGCGGCCTCCGTGGCCGACACCCCCCCGCCAAGCCACGAAGGGGGTTGACTCGCGGGCGAACCTCCTCCCCCCAGGGCAGCGGTACCGGCAGCCTTTCAGAGCCAGAGCTGACGCCTCGTCCGCGCGTTGCAGGAAGAGTGACGGGGAGGGTGGGGGGGCGCCGGGTCCTGCGCTGACTCTGTGCTCCACCCCCCTCCCGCCACGCTGCCGCTTCTGCAGCAGACAGGTTCCCGTGTCGCGTGTGACAGCGGTGTCCGTGGGGGACGCGGTTTAATCAAATCTCAGCATTCTGGAGTAGGATCCTAAATTAATCACAGAAGCCCAGAATAGGACCCGGAACGGACCGCAGGACCCGGGAGTCCACGCTGGGCAGATGCCGCAGATCGAGCTGATGTTCTCCGCTGGGCCGTCCGACCCCAGGATGGGGTTCCTGGACCTGGAATGGGGGGCCGTGGAGACAGCGGGTCCAGCTGGGCCTCTCGGGGGCCATCAGAGACGACACCATCCGTCCTTTCTTCGTGAAGGTCTCGAGGGGCGGAGGACACCCCAGTTCTGCCGGCTGCCCCCCTGTTCCTGTGTGCACCCTGGAAAGGGATAGGTTTGTCCGTCTGGCTGCGGATCCCCCCGACGGACCCCTCCTGCCACCCCTTCTATGCACACAGGGGTTTCTGAGGTGACCCCCCCCCCGCAAGACCCCCTCCCACATCCCACGACTTGGCTCAGAGCCAAGCCGAACCTGAGAAGGCGCAAGGGGCCCCACGGTGGCTTGACCTTCCCAGGCCTCAGTTTCCTCATTTGTGGATGGGAATGCAGAAGTGTGAATGGGACTGAGGGCCCTGAGCGTGACACCTGCCGGCTGCTGAGCCTGGCAACAGGAGCCTGGCACATCCGCGATGAACGAATGAACGAACGAACGAACGAATGAACGAACTGTCGCAGGCAAGTCAAGCCTGCAGGACTCTGGGCCAGTCTCGTCTTCCCAAGCCCGGCTTCTCCCCCTGAAGCGTAGACACAGCTGGGCCCAAGCTCTTGACTTACTCCCCGCACGGGGTGCTGGGCCCAGCACGGGTCCAGCTTGCTCTTTGCCCACGGGGACAGGGACTGGGTTTCACTTTCTGCGGAGTCTGGAAGCCATAGGTTTTGTCTCATTTCATTTCACTTGCCATTTGGGAACCCCGGGCCGGGCCTCTGGTGGGGAAGGGGCGCACAGCCCCTCGGCCCCTGCCCCTAGGAAGTCACCCAAGAGGGACAATGTGTGTGTGTGTTGGGGCATGTGCCACAATCAAGGTGATGCCTGGACAAAGCATTGAAGCAGATGCACTTGGAGAGGTGGCCTTCAGGGAGAGGTGGCCTCGGAGGGGCCTGTTCGCAGTGAGGATGGGGTGTGTGTGTGTGGGGGGGGGTGAGTTGCAGTGATGTCCCGGCGGCATGGGAGGAAGGCAGAGGAGGAATGCCAGGATGCGACTCCCGGGGCAGTAAGGAGCCACAGCAGCGCCTAGAGCAGAAGAGAGGCTTGCTCTGGGTGTTTGACAGAGGCTGGCGGGGGCCCCCGTGGGAGAAGGGGAGGCTGTAATGGTGGCTTGGGCCCCACCTTGCTTTCTTCTCCTCCATACTACCCAGAAACAACCCGGTTGGGGCCTCTCCCGGGCCCCCACGTCTTCTAAAGGACCGTCTTCGGGGCCCCAGCCTGACTACCAGAGGCGCCTCCTGCAGTCCCTCCCCCAGTGGACTCAGTTTCCCCATCTGTAACACACACAGGTCAGACACAGGGACCCCGGTTTCTCAACGACGTATGACTTGGTTGAAGTCACCCAGCAAAAGCTGGGGGCAGAGCAAGGACTGGACCTCAGCTACGTCATGTATGCCCCCCCCGCCCCCAGAGACACAGACGCCCCCCAGAGCCCCGGCCCACAGGACCCTTGGCTGAAGGGTTGGCTGGATCCTAAGGGGACCCTGAGGAAACCATCAGGAGACCCGGACTCTGCTTCTGACGTTCTCCTCTCACGCGAATGTTTCCGTCTCATAAAGTTGTTTGGAGACTGAATGAGTCAGGGGGTGTAGGTATTCCTCCAGCATGAGAAACTGTCTCCCCCCCCCAAACTCTTACTCATACTTCAAAACCCACTGCACTATTCCAGCTCCAGTGTGGCCCCGGTAGCCTTGGGCTCTTCACTGCTCTGAGCTCTGGGGTCTCCAGGAGCCGTTGATCCCTAGCTCTGGCTCAATCCTGGCCTCTCAGGTCTGGGAGTGCCCGCGTCTGCCTGTGTCCCCCCCTTGGGCCAGATTCCTGGGGTCCTCCCTGGGGTTGCAGACTGACTCGGCATG
>NW_024420182.1:0-6209 GCF_014898765.1 Herpailurus yagouaroundi | reverse complement strand
CTCGGAGCCTGGAGCCTGTTTCCGATTCTGTGTCTCCCTCTCTCTCTGCCCCTCCCCCGTTCATGCTCTGTCTCTCTCTGTCCCAAAAATAAATAAAAACGTTGAAAAGAAAAAAAAAATTAAAAAAAAAAAAGAAAAAAAAAAAGAATGACCCCCCAACACACACACCACTTTTCCACATGGTGGCCCCACCAGATCAGAACCTCACACAATACCCTCATCGTGCATATAAACACACCCTACTACCTTGCACGCAAGGGAATGAGCTCCCTGTCACTAGGGGCATTCAAGAAGCTGACCAGCGGAGGGAGGTTCTGGGGTGCCGGTAATAATGTTTCTTGATTTGAGTGGGGCTTACAAGGGTGTGGTTTGGTCACAGGAACCACTGAACGATATACTTCTGCTTAAGCGCGCTTTTCCATGTGAACGTCGTACTTCGGTCAACATTTCTAAAAGGCAAAAGTGCCTGGGATTGGCCGACCGCTTTTCAGGAAGGTGACGTGGCTGGAACACCTCGGGTCCCCCCACACCGGGGCATCAGCACTTACTGAGAGGCTACCCGGGGCCCTGGGCACTCCCACCCAGCCCAGGGACGGAGACGGGTAAAACCCCAGCGCCGGAGGGGTGAACACGGTACATAGAGGGCTGAGTGACCGTTCAGAGGAGTCAACGAGCGAACGAGTGAGAGGGGGAGCGAGTGGCTGTAGAGAAGGCTGGTTGCAATCACGCACGGACACACAGAACACGAACAAACAGGTGCCTGGAGCACCCTGGGAGGGAGTGCAAGGGGATGGGGGGCGGTGCGAATGCAAGACGCCTGGGGGACCCGAGGATGGACCGGCGACTGGAGACGTGGACACAGGTGTGGGTGGAGGCCAGATGCACAGAGGGCCGCTTCGCCTCCTGCTGCTGCTCTGACCCTCCTGGACCCGGCTAGTGAGGTGACCCAGGAAAGAGGAGGCAGCGGCGACGGGTGTCGGGATGGTGGATGCCGTCTGATACCTGTCCCCGCCTCAGAGCACCCGGCCAGGTGTCCCCACGCCCTTCAGTAAAGCTATCTCTCTCACGTCACCCGGAGTCAGAAGGAACCTCACTTCTCGGCTTCCTCCACGACACCCACAGGCAGTGTTTACTGGAGGGCCGATGCTACCTCGAGCGCCGCGGGGTCCAGGCGGGGCCCGGGGAGGAGGAGCCAGCCATGCGCTCCCACCCGCCTCCTGCACACCGCCAGCGGCCACACCGGAAAGTAGCAGGGAGACGCCTCCTGTCCAGGCCCCGCGCGCTGGGTGAGCCGGCCCTTCACCCGACCCTCGCTAAGCAGGTCTCCTGAACAGCAGAGTGAGAGGGAGAAGCAGAAGTGGATGGAATGTTCCACAGGCCCATCCCCGGCTCCTGGGACAAAGCCACAGTTGGAGCTCGCAGCCCTCGGCCTCCGCGTGGGCTGCCTCATCATGCCTCGGTTTCCCCATCCATCAGGTGGGGTGATGCTCCCACCGGGCTTGTGGGAGAAGCGAGCGCAGGTGTGCGAAAGCACCACGATCCCTCCGGCACCAGCCTGCTCGGTCCCCCCGGGCCTGTTTCCACCCTGCGATCCTTCACAAGATGCCCGCGGGGGCGGGATGGACAGACAGTCTGCCTGGGGCGGGACAGATGATATCAACCTCGCTGGCACCAAGGGAGGCACAGGGGGCAGGGGCACAGCTCAGGGAGGCCGTGAGTGGCCGCGGGGAAGGCCAAGCCTCCTTGGAGGGTGAGAACCTGCCAGAAGGATGCAAAGGGCCAACCGAGGAACGCACCCCCCGGGGCCGTCTGCACCCGCGGCACTGAACGGGTTAAGGGAGTTTCGCTGTCCCTGTGCCTCACACTGAAGCTCAACCAACCGTTCGGTTTCCAGCTCCGCCTCGCCCCCCCCCTCAAGGCCAGGCCTTATCTTGTCATCTAGACTGTCCCCAGAGCCTCAGAGGCAACGCAGACCAGGCAGGGGCAGGCGCACAGCAAGAGTGTAAAACTATGTATTGAAAACTACACCCAAGAGTGCCAGAAAAACACAGAAAACGCTTTCCGCTTTGTGAAAACTCCACTCGGGCTCTGTGCGTGAATGAGGAAGGGGAGAAGCCCCTCGGCGCTGCGACTTCAGGCCGGCAGGGGGCCTGGAGCAAGGAACGCACAGGGGCCCCGAAACTCTCAGCGTGTGCCCCACCCCCAGCCAGCAGACCGTGGCTCCCAGGCCTGTCACCTCAGCTCCCGGGGCAGCCACCCCGGCTTCAGAGGAGCCCAAAGGGCCCAGAGAGACACCGCCCCTCCAAACTGCAGCCAAAACAGAAAACCTGTGTCTCCTTCCCTCCGTCTTTCCCCTACACAGACCAGTTTTTAAATGGGCCTCCTGGACCCCGCAGAGGAGATCTGAATTCTAAGCACTGTTTCTTCCTCTGATGATCCTAGAGGTGGTGACAACTTAGATCACAGACGTTAGATCCAAAACAGAAGTGTCCAGGAGATGCCCCCTCTGCTGTCAGAGGGGCACTGACCGTGGGGCGCAGCGCCTCCTATAGGAAGCCTACAGACTTGCTGGGAGAGTGGGGGTCCCTTAGGCCTCTGCCCCAAGCAGGAAATTCAAGTCAGGCCCTGGCCCTGCCAGGCAGAGGCTTCCGACCATCCTGCTAAGCAGCCGAGCACAACGGGACGTGGATACAGGGCTCCCACCTTCCACACGGGCCTCTCGGAAGTCAACACCACCCCATCCCGCAAGCAGCTTCAGATGGCAGGTGGCGCAGACATCAAAAAAGAGACAGAGGAAGGAACCGCACCCGGAAGCGGTGGAGGGCAGCATTGGGCGTGCCCTTCCCCTCCGGGCCCGCTGGACCTGTGCTGCCTTCCTCTGTCCGCGGTGCCCGTGCCCGAGTCCCCCGCCCCGAGGGCTGGGCGAGGTTCACGTGCCAGCCCCTCACAACCTGTCATGGGGGCTGCGGAGCCAATGCAAAATGGTAACCGCATCGCTTTTAAAATCCACCTCACGGAGGGAGCTAGTAACTGAACCCGAGAAGCGCCGTTCACCTACAGACCACGAGCGCCACGAGGTTCCTGCCCGCCTCGCGGGCTGGAGCTCAAAGTTGAAGTCCGCTCGAGAAATCGCTCAAGGTTAGATTAAAAATAAGAACACCCGTGAAGATTCACCTGACCCATTAATATCACCGTCCAATAGGAGACGGTGCCTCAGAGGGCCCGGCTTGGGGCTGCTTTTTGTTCTAGGCCTAGGAGGACCTTAATTTGCATTTATATTAAAAAAAGAAGAAGAAGAAGAAAACAAACAGAATTAACTAGAAAGGTGCTTTGTTTCCTGTAAATTTGAGCTCTTGGGCTAAACAGCTTCCCAGGGCAGACAGCACGGACTCAGCCCGTGTCAAAGAGCGTAAATTCACACCTACAGAGCGAGTGCTTTGCGCTATGCTGAGGTAGCCGCAGGCAGCTGGGCGCCTGCCCGCCCTCGGGTCCAACCGGGCAGATCAGTCCTGTGTCAGGCTCCTCCCGCAGGTGGGGAAACTGAGGTCGGGAGAAGCGACATGACCCCGCTGTGGTCTGCTAGGATGGCCAGACTCGAGATGCAAGCCAGATCGCGGGGCTCCAAGTTCAGCGTCAGGGCGGCTGAGTTGGGGCAACGTCTTCTTCCTTGTCCTTGCGTCTGTGCCCCAACCTTCCTTCCCAGAAACTGGGGTTGAAAACTCGACGAAAGAAGTGAGGATAAACCAACAGCCGGCAGATGCCCCCCTGGTCCTGGACAGACTGGAGGCCCACCCGTGCGCCGGGCCAAAGAACACCCTCGGTCTGGCCACACGTTCCTTGACGTGTTTCTCCTTAGAATGTGCTCGGAGCTACCTGCCAGGGTCAATAAACACGCCTTGATGAGAACTTTACCAGCCTCTTTCTATTTTCAGGTAAATGGGAGCATCTCAGGGTTTGATTTTAACTCCAACCCGCTCCGCGAGGCTGGAGCTCAGCTCTCGAGACCAGATGGATTTCAGGTGCGCGTTTCGCTCCTGGGTGCAGTGTGCTAGGGATTTCACCTGCCGGGGGCTAGATCATCGAAGGCATGTTGAGGGGATGACAGGATCCCCCCCCCCCCCCCCGCCCAGAGCAGTCAGTTCTTAGAGGCCCATTTCTTGTTCTCGGGCTCTCCAGCAAACAGGCCCCTGAACCCCAGGATCGGCACCATGTGCGTCTATGACCGCCACAGCTCATGCTGGAAGTTTCACGACAAAAGTGACGGTAATGACCGCCTGGCCCTTCCAGGCACTGGAGGCACAGTGGGGTGTGGGGAAGGAAGGACTTTTCTGTGTTTTGGCCGCCGGGCCAAGCGGGAGCAAAGCTAGTTACGTAGACAACAGAAGAGCATTTTGCTCCCAGAGACGTAAAAACCTGCACCAATGAATTAAACATCTCAAACAAGATGACTCTCTACAAAGTCTTCTCGACCAAGAGGCAGAGACAGGCCGTCCTGTGCTGGTACATCCTGTTGCACTGAGAAATCCTGCTTTTTTAGCACACAGAGCTTTCCAGACAAAGAAAAATACCAAGGGGGAAATTAGAGGAGGAGGTCCAGAGGAGTCAGGGCGGACGGAGGAGACAAGGGTGGGCAGGAGGGGACCTCTCCTCACGGCGAGGGGGCACAGGGGGCTGGGCGGGCACAGAAAAGAGGCCACCCGAGCCAACACGGCGGCCCTGACAGGGCCAAGGAGACGGCTGGGCAGAGACAGGGTGCCGCGCGGGGACGAGTTGCAAACCACAGAGACACCACCCTACCTACTGCCGTGTCCGCTGGGTTGAAGTGACCCGCTCCGGTTCCCAAGGGTCTCCAAGTGCCACGTGATCTCAGCCAGGGCCCTGCCCTGGGCACCCACTAGGGACTTTGCTCTCTGGCTAGCACCATTGGGAGAGGGACCCACGGGAGTCCCCAGGGTGTACCCATTGGACTCTCTTCCCCAGACCAGGGCTGAACCTCCCCAGTTTCTGGGGACTCCGCAGACCTGCCTCACCCACTATCACAGCCGGTGGGGGCGGGGGGGGGGGGGGGGCGGGAGGACAGGTCCTGCCCTGCCCCCCACCCTCCACTGCCCTCTTAGAGCGCTTCACCCGGTTGCCACCCCCACCCCAATCACCAGAGAGCAAACTCTCTCTCTCCTCTGGGGGCCTGGCACGACCGGGCTCCAGAATTCGAAGAGGAGCCCCGAGGGAGGAAAGCTGGACTCCGGGCTCAGAGAAGGCTGGAGGCTGGCGAGGGTCCCCCGCCGCCCGAGTCCCTCTCCGCGCGGCGGAGCCAGGCCAGCCGTCTCCAAGTCCCGGAGAGGTAGTAAGTGTAAGGCTTGGAACCCCGCGCAGCCCAGCCCGCGCCGGGGCGGTGGGTGGGTGGGTGTCTGCTACGGGATTATTCTTAGCGCTCCACTCTCTTCGCAAAAGTGGCGCCTCCGCCCTCCCGGCTCCGGCACGCTCGCTCGGGGCTCGCACGCCCGGCCCAGACAGCGGCGCGGAGCGGAGCACCGGGTGGGGTCCACGAGGGGCGAGGCGCGGAGGCGCAGGAGAGGCGGGGGCTCCCGAGAGAGGAGGGGGCGCGGCGGGAGGGGCCCCGGCGACGAGGCTGCGTTTAACCCTCGGCGCCCCGCACCCAGCCCTGCGCCGCGCGCTCAGCCGCCTCCCCGGACTCCTCCCGGGGCGCGGGGAGCCCGGCGGCGGCGCGCCCGGCCCTTACCTATGGTGGTGATGACCGTGATGGCAAAGTAGAAGGAGCCGGCGAATTTCCACTGGACGCCGGCGCGGTGCGGCTCCGACTGCAGGATCACCAGCTCCAGCTGCCGGTAGTCCTCGGCGCTGATGTTGTACTTCCCCTTGATCCGGATCTCCTCGGCTTTGAGTTTCTCCTCCTCGCGCATCTCGTGGTCCGACTCGAGGGCGTCGAAGACGGCGGCGCCCACCAGCAGGTAGGTGAAGGTGCAGACGATGAGGGACAGAGTCCGCACGTTCTGCCTCTTCATGGCCGCCAGCAAGGAGCCGGCGCGGGGGGCATGTCCCGCAGGCTCGCAGCCGCGCGCGTCCCACTGCAGCGCCCGGCGGCCGCCGCCGCCTCCTCCGCCGCCGCCGCCGCCGCCTCCAAGTTGTAAGCGGCGGCGGCAGCAGCAGCAGCAGCAGCAGCAGCAGCAGCGGCGGCGGGGCGGGGGGCG
>NW_024420181.1:0-6895 GCF_014898765.1 Herpailurus yagouaroundi | reverse complement strand
TGTATCGCCCACTATCCCTTCCCTGACACATTCAGTTTGGGTAGGAGTTGATCGTCCCAGGTCAAACGTGAATCCATCAGATGACACCTGACCAAAGCTCTAAACCCTCAGGCTTTGGGGCGCCTGGGTGGCACAGTCGGTTAAGCGTCCGACTTCAGCCAGGTCACGATCTCGCGGTCCGTGAGTTTGAGCCCCACGTCGGGCTCTGGGCTGATGGCTCAGAGCCTGGAGCCTGTTTCTGATTCTGTGTCTCCCTCTCTCTCTGCCCCTCCCCCGTTCATGCTATGTCTCTCTCTGTCCCAAAAAAATAAATAAACGTTAAAAAAAATTTAAAAAAAAAAAAAAGAAAAAATAAAGAAACCCTCAGGCTTTGAATTCACAGGATTGGAGGTGGGCTCCATTTTGGAGGTGAAAAATAAAATATCTCCTTTTCGTTGAAAATACCCCATTCGGGTGAGAGATCGTTCTAAACGTGTGCCCTCGCCTCCAGTGACCAGTTTTGATGGCAATACTGTGTGTGTGAACAGTAGGGCTAAAGAACACGGGGCATTGCCTCTTCCAGCAGAATGATTGTTTTGGCCTTGAGGTTTGGGACCACTGTTGGTGTGGGCTGGGTTCCCCAGATGGAGCCTGGAGACGAGGACTCTCGTGCAGTGAGTTTTGAATGAATGCCCCCAGGAAGTCCAGGGGAGTGGCATGGGGCAGCCAAGGGAAGGAGGCTGAGCAAAGAGGGGATATGAAGCCAAGTCCTCCAGTGGGTCTCTGAGGACAGGGCAGGACACACTCCCTGGGTGTCCTGCTCGCGGGGGTCAGAGGATGGAGTGTTTGCTCTCCTACAACTGGCTAAGGGCTGCCCTACAGGGTTCGGAATTCCCAGGCACTCCCTGCACCCAGGTGAGGTGGGCTCCAGCATGTGAGGGCAGCTCCTGACCCAGGTGGCAGTGCCGGCTGTGGGGAGTGAAAGCTCCTGGAAACGGTCATCAAGGGAGATGACCGGTGACAGCCGCACAGTCCCAACCTTGAGACAGCCTTAGTCTCTTTGTTACGCGTGTGTCTCTTCTTGTCTCCAGAAGCTTCTCGTTTATTTCAAATGTGAACGCTCCTCAAGTTATATGCTGGTGAAAGAAGTGCTGAGACAGATAGTAGCCGCCTCCATCGGACTCTGCTGCCTTGTTGTTACAACAGAATTCAAGATGGCTCTGGCTGCCTAGGGACGTCTCTCTTTTTCTTTGAAGAAATTCATTCAACTTGGGGTGAGCTAACTCTGGCTGTGAGCCCAGTGAGTGGCTTGAGGACATTTGTGCTGGCATTCAACGACTCTGCTCCAGGAGGGTTCTCCCTGACATGCTCTCTCCTCACGTGCTGTCTCCCCATCTTACCTCAGTGCTCTCCTCTCTAGGGCAGTGTGTGAGGGCCTTTACTGCTTACCTCTTTGCTTTCACTTCATAGTTTCAAAACACTATTTTAGCTGTTGGGCACAGAGCTTCTGAGCTGAAAATCAGAGTGGGGTGTGTCTGTGTGTTTACATTTTTTCCTTTACTAGAAGGGCAGGCTGATCTTTGAAGAACTGAATTACAGTAATGGGAATGGAAATGAGTTACTTATGGCAGCCCTGAGTCCCTAATATATGGATATGTCCCCATATCCTCTTTTCCAGCTGTATTTAGTGCACCAGGCAAACCTCTGTAAAGCACCTACTGTGTGCCTTACATCATTTCTGGCCTGGAGAGACAAAGATAAACAGTACAGATGGTATTCCTGCCTCCACAGGGCTTGTGGTCCATGGTGGAGTACAAACAAATAAACAGGTGTCAACAATGCTGTGTGATAAATGTTAGGGATGGGAAGGAGTAAACGGGATGCCACACGGACTTGGGAGGTCAGGATGCTTCCTGGAGGAAGGGACGTTTAATTGGGGACCCACAGGGTAAGTTGCCAGGATACGAGTAAGCCAACAGAGGGTTGGGGAGGGGAGAAGAATGTTCCTGACAGCATGAGTAAAGGCTGAAGCAAGAAAGAAAAAAATTCTGTGTGATTGAGGGATAGAAACTGAACCAAAAATGGAAAGAAAGAAAGAAAGAAAGAAAGAAAGAAAGAAAGAAAGAAAGATGGAGGAAAGAAGGAAGGAAGGAAGGAAGGAAGGAAGGGAGGAAGGAAGGAAGGAAAGAGTTGGAGGGGTGGGCAGAGGCCTGACCACACTGAGATTTGTAAGCCAGCAAAGCAAAGGTAGGAAACCACTAGCAGTTCCTTGAATTGCCATTCACTTGCTCTGCGCCTTCTTACCTGACATCCCATCTGCCTGAAAAGTCTCCTCTCTAGGTAATGTCCTCAACCCAGGGTTAGGCATCCCTCCTGTCCCAGTGCCCTCGTCGTCCAGGGATATATCCGCCGCACTGCTCCAGGACCACTTGTGTTCTAATGAACCTCCCCCACTGGACTGAGGGCGGGTTGAGGGCAGGGACTATCTTTGTGCGCCAGGCGCGGGGCCTGGCGAGAGCAGGTGCTCACCAGCTTCGGGTTGGATGGCGGTCTGGGGCCAGCTGAAGGTGGCTGACCAGAAGGGAAACAGGAAGAGAATGGAGAGGCAGGGAGGGACAGGATATCGAGAGATGGAGAGAAAACAGAAAAGGGGAAAGAAGTGGAAAATTTTACTCAGCGTTTCAAACTTCTTCGGGAAAGGGAAAAAAAAGTGCAGTTCTTACTAAAATGAAAAAGAACCACAGCACTCACCTTCAAAACTAAAGAATACAGGAGAGAAATAGTGTACGAAAGAATAACTGGATGGATCAAGGTAAAGAGGCCCTTTGACAGGGGCTGAGTAATGGCAGGGACTTGGGTCTCTGCCCATCAGTTAAGAGCAGGACTCCTCTGAGTCCTTCAAGCAATCAGAATGGTCAGTACCCACTGCAAAACTGTGGTTTGCTTTTATGGCTTTAATTAAATTGAATTAACTATAATAACCAGGGCTTCTGTCTGCCCCCATTCTCCATTTCAAAACACTATTTTAGCTGTTGGGCACAGAGCTTCTGAGCTGAAAATCAGAGTGGTGTGTGTGTGTGTGTGTGTGTGTGTGTGTGTTTACATTTTTTCCTTTACTAGAAGGGCAGGCTGATCTTTGAAGAACTGAATTACAGTAATGGGAATGGAAATGAGTTACTTATGGCAGCCCTGAGTCCCTAATGCTGTCACTTCCTTGCATCTCGGAGCCCCCGCGGCTAGGGCTGTCATCCAGGTCAAGTGCAGAGGGAGGAGCTTTAGCACTGGGTTAGGAGACTTGGCTGGACAGCCTGCTGTCTGTCCTTCACCAGCTGCGAGATCTTGGGCTCCCCTTCCAAAATGTTTGCTTATTTCAATTCTAGAGGCATACCTTCGGGAAAGTGAAAGAGTTCAACTTTTACTTTTAATGCTTTAAATAACTTCTAAATATAAGCCTGTTTGGAGAAAAGGCGGGGGGGGGGGGGGGGGGGGGGCCAACCATGCAAATGTCTGTCTTTGCAAAAGAGCAACAGGAAGCGTCCGTTGGCCATGTTTTTCTGAGCACATTAGAGAGCTGAAGGTCAAGGTGCGGAAGGCATAGCGAGGGACTGAGTGTCCTTGCCATGTTCTGCCTGCACAGGAAGAGCTGTGCCTCTTCCAGCTCCCCTGGCCAGCCTGGTACCAGGAGCTTCTTTTTGACTCTCGTGGAAGATTCATTATGGGCCTCCCCTAGTTGCTCTGTGCACTTTCCACATTGGAGCCAGCTCAGGCCCCATAGAAAGTACTGAGGGTGCTCTAGTTTTTAATATTCAAGGGGAAAACTCCTTGCAAGTGACAGAAAAAGATCATCCTTTCTCAATAGAGAGAACTTACATTATGATTGTTGGAAACCACAACAAAAATCAGAACAAAGAAAAATCAACATCCATTCCGTCTTGAAAATTCAAGTACAGAGCAATGATATATGGTAGCCTTGTGTTTCTGATGGGGCTGACTTTTTATTTTATTATTATTTTTTAATTTTTTAATGTTTATTTTTAAGAGAGAGAAAGAGCATGAGCAGGGGAGGGGGAGAGAGAGAGAGAGAGAGAGAGAGAGAGAGAGTCTGAAGCAGGCTCCATTTTATCAGTACAAAGCCCAACATGGGGCTCAAACTCCCCAACCGTGAGACCATGACCTGAGCTGAAGTCGGATGCTCAACTGACTGAACCGCCCTGTCGCCCCTCTCAAGGGGCTGACTCTTAAAAGGTCTGTAGTTCGCAAGGACATTCTGGATGGGGACAGCAGCCATCGGCAATGGGGCTTGGTGTGGCCAGGGCTCTCCCATCACCAGTGGGCAGACAAACGGAGGGATCGTGTGCTGTGGTTGGGCTGTGGGCTCGCACCTCAGCCACAGCTCTGCCACTTTGTACTCGTGGGCTCTGGGCAAGGAGTTCATTCATGCTGCCTCAGTTCCTCGGCTGTATATGGGGAGAGTAATGGTATCCATCTCACAGGATTGCCGAGAGCATTACACGAGTGAAGACAGGCAATACGGCTGATCAGTAAGTGTTATTTACTATTGGTGTGTTCTGATCCTAGTTTTGCAACCAGGGACATTATTAACCCCTTCATATAGCCTTCATTTCCTCCTTGTAAAATGAAGTAAAAATACTCACCTTGGGGCCCCTGTGAAGTTTAAATGGAATGATGTACTCACTGGTGTTTATTAAGTTGGGTTCTACACATGGCAGCTTTCCCAGTGAGGCTTTTTCTGAGGTCTTCTACACTTTCTTAGTTTCTCCATGACCTCTTTTCTGACACGACCCTAGCAACCCTCCCCTGCTCTGTGGACAAGACGAGGTGTGACCCTTGCTCACAATGGCATGGAGCAACAGTGAGTAAGGCAGGCAGCCCTTGCCGGGCGAGGAGACCCAAATAAAACAGTCACAGAAGGAAACGTTTAGAATGCTGCATGCACTGCGGAGAATCATTCTAAACATACGTTAGTTTGTTTAAATCTCAGAGGGCTCTGGCGAGCTAGAACTGTTCTCATTCCCCTTTGCAGGTGATGAACTGTGTCCAGAGAAGGTAAGCACAAGTGGGATTCAGACCTGGCTCATTTGGTTCTGGCGTCTGGGTCCTGAGCATTGGGTGCCGGCCTTGAGTAAGAGCGTTCTCCTGAGACAGGAGGCTGGGAGCATGTGGGAGGAAGTGAGGGGGGAGGCTGTGCACGTGTTGTGGACACCAGGCCCACCTTCATTTTAAAACAACTTCAAGGAAACAACCCATTTATTCATTGTCACCAAAGCAGCTGCGGTCGGGTCTCTGGTCTTGCATGTCCTTATAATCCTCCTTCCCCACTTCCTCTTTCCCCTCCCCCTGGCGGTCTCATTGATAGGAACACAGACAGATGAGGCCAGAAAACTCAGTGACCGCACACAGTGTCCTTCTGTGTGGGTCACTCGCTCACAAGGTCAGCACAACAAACTCACCCCACTGCAAAGATTGTAAGACTGTCCCTGGGAAGCAGGGGGTGGGGGACGGTGTTTCGTCTCCCGTTTGTCTCAGTCTCTAGCCCATGGGAGGCCGAGGCCGCGTGGGCGGCAGGGGGGGGGGGGAGTGAGGGGGTGGGGGTGGGGTGCTCATTGGATAGGGAACATTTGGGGGAAGACAGGAGGGAGGTGGGGAGGAGGAAACTTGCTGGAGGGGGTGAAGAATACTTCATTCAGCATTTTGGAAAGTTACTCAGGAGGCTGTTAATTGGAATGAGATTTGCACCTCTAATACTTCGTGTACACCAAGTACCTTGTTACCTTGTTTTGGTAACAACTGGAGTTTCAATCAATCACCCTCCTGCTCATTTTTAAAACCTTAAATGTCAGAAATATAATCCTTATTGTTCATGTGACTGTTTGGGAGGAGGTGGGGAAAGATCACCTACCCTGTGAATCACCGTGTATAGTACATTCGTGGTGTAACTAGAAGATCTGTGTTCCTTTTCCCAACCAGAGATAGTCTAAGAATCCTACTGTAATTTATTTGTGTAACACCTAGTTTACAAATTATTTTACATACAGTTTTAGGAGACGAAAAATCCTTTTGTTTCACATGCATAGCCCTCTCAAAATAAAATCTCAGTATCCTTCTTTCTGGGCACAGCTTTCCAAGGCCAGGTTGCCGAACCAGGCTCTCTTTTCTCCCTTTATTTAAAGATGTATATGAATCTCAGGAAAAGAAAGCCACCGATTTTAGGTGGCTAAGAGCAAACATTTAGAAAGAAAAAAGAAGACTTGTTTGGGAGATCTGCCTAATTTGGGAATAGAAAGAGTTTTATTTCTTTGAGCCTGGAGGATTTATGGATTTATGTTTCCTCCTTAAGACAAATGACCCAAGCACATTTTTTTTTTCAGCACTAACTCTAATCAATTACCTTTGTTACTAAAGAAATAAATAATCTCTGAAGAGTAATAGAGTTAAAATGCACTGGGTTCTAGTGTTTGGGGTTATTTGAGACGTTTTGTTTGTTTGCTTTTGCCTCTCTAGAGCTGAGCTTTCGCTAATTCCTAGTTATGGAGCTTTTTGGGTTTTGTTTTGTTTTGTTTTTTTTTTCCTTTTGCCAGCAGTCCTGATCCACACGAGACAAGTCAGAATGTTAGGGCTGGAAGGGCCCTTGGAAAAGCCCTAGCCGCATGCCCTGGTTTTACAGCGGGGACAGAGGCCCAGAGAACCGGAGCGACTTGTCCAGCAACATCCTGCCGGGGTGGAACGCCGTCCCCCTGGGGCTTGCACACCTCCAGTTCTCCGCTCTGTGCCTCCTCTTTTACAGCTCAACACTTTGAGACAAAACCCTCTTCCTGCACCCCCTCGCCCCCCACCCCTAATCAAACAGGAGGTCCAAGCGTTTGAAAGAGCTCCCCGCCGCCGTAGCGGACCGGGC